>NC_056745.1:348333147-348600805 GCF_019279795.1 Protopterus annectens | reverse complement strand
AGGGCACACCTTGTACCATATTAACATGATGAATCCTTAACATGATAGGGAGATCCTTGGCAGTCTGCAGTCAGGTTGGTATGACAGAGGTCTCCTACCTGTGGAAATAGAGTGGGGTGGTAAGATCAAGCCAGAACCTGCCATGGGGGAATATATTTAAGGTTGGCCTGTCTCAGTTACTAAAAAACAGCCAAGGGCATTCTTAGGGACAGCAGAGTACTATAGAAAGTTTGTTCCCATTTATACTACAGTAGCTGCTCCCCTCAAACACCTGACAAGGAAAAACAGACCAGATAAGGTAGTGTAGACCCTAGCTTGTGAGCAGGCATTCCAAAAGATTAAATAGGCTTTGGGAGGACCCCCTGTGTTAGCCAGTCCAGATTACAGCAAAGAATTTGTTATGCAGGTGGATGCTTCAAACCATAGAGTGGGGCTGTGCTCAGCCAGGTTTCCTCAGAAGGAGAAGAGCACCTAGTTGAATATCTCAGCTGTAAACTCCAACTCAGGAAGGAATGTTATGCAACTTTACAAAAAGAATGTCTACCTATAGCATGAGTACTGCAGAAAGTCCAGCCCTAACTGTCTGGAAGTAAATTTACTGTGGTTATAGACCGCAATCCCTTAACATGGTTACATCATGCCAGCCAGCAAAATGCCAAGTTATTAAGGTGAAGCTTAGGGTTGCAGGCATATGACATGGCAGTTCAGCACAGTAGTGGGGTCAGCGATGCCAATGCAGATGGGTTCCCAATACAAGGTATACATTAATGTTTTCCCAAACAGGCCCATTTCTCCCAAGCAACATTTTTCCAGAGTCACTTGAAAAACGAGCTTGAGTCTTCAAAGGGGGGAGAGATGTGATGATATGAGGTAGTGCCATATGTGCCACGGAGCTCAGGGCAGTGCATGTGTAATATATGACAGCATAGCTACCTGGAGTTTTGTCATGAATTTTATGTCATTTGACTATCACTCTGATTTGTTCAGATGCTTGTGTTAAAAATGTATTTCTAAAATTGCTTGTGTTAAAAATGCATCAATAGTGGGTCCTGGTGGACAGAAAATAGATATATATGTATGTCAGACAGTATTATCATAACTGATTAAATGTATGTGTTTTAAAAGAGAATTCTGGAAGGGAAGAGGTTAATCTCAGTCCACCTAATTTTGGAAAATATGTTGAAAACTAAATGAGTTTCTTTAGGCCATAAAGATTTTATCTTACAGGCCTAATTGCAGCCAGAGACAAAAATGTGTGGGAAAACCAGGACTAATAATCTTACTTTATTGTCATTTGGGTGAACTAATTGCTAGCTTGGAAGGGTAGAGGTTTTTGAAATTGTTTTGTAACTTTCAGAAGCTGAAATAAAACAGATCTTTGTAAGGCTATGGGTGTGTATTGTATCACAGTCAGGTGACTAGATGTGATGTCATTCTATAACCACCACTTAAATTATTTTTTTTAGATATTACTGACCGATACTTCAGACCTCTAGCAGCAGCACTTTGTTTTACAGAACCTGACAGGAAAGATCTTTCACAGGTATCTCACACATCATCACACCTCATCTTGCCTTGCTGTAGTAAGCAACTCAACACACTTCATCTTGCCTTGCTTTAGTAACCAACCAGGGAACAGTAATTCCTTGGTTAGTCAGGAAAATATAGTGAAATTAGTTAAATATTGTTTTTCTGCATCATTGTAAATCTATCCAACTGTGTTATTTTTATAGCTCCTGGGACTGAAATTCTGGTGTTATTGCAAATAGATATTCAGTATTCTTATGTTCTCTATTTTATTATTTAATATTAAATATTTCTATACTTTTCATTGTGACCGGTCTTTTAGAGAATGCTTTTAACATTTTGTGAGTGATATATATTTTATTGACACTGTCGCCACTCCCAAAAGCCTTTCTGCACTGGTCAAATTCTACAATTTGTATTAGTATTAATTTTACTCAGTATAATTGGGTACCCTTATAAGATCCTTAAAGAATCTGACTGGTGGCAGCATAATTACCATATAGTATGGGCAGAGGGGGCACAGCTGATAAATCCATGCCAGCCTTTCCTAGGTGTGTGTGTGTGTGTGTGTGTATGTGTGTGTGTGTGTGTGTGTGTGTGTGTGTGTGTGTGTGTGTGTGTGTGTGTGTGTGTGTCTGTGTGTGAAAATCAAATCTCAGAGTGTGTGTGTTGGCGACCTGGAACAGGGACATAAAGCGGTCAGTGTGGAGTCTTGTTTGTGGCCTGGAGACAGATAGAGAGTCCAGCCCCAGGTCTGAAGGGTGCTACCTGTGTGCTTTTAAGGAAAATTGTGCCTGGTGGAGATCTGCATTTGAAAATACTGTGTGTTTATCAATTTTTACTCCTAGTGACTGTCCCTCACTGGTATCAGTGGAGAGAATTGAGGGTCCTTGATTACTGGCCTGAAGTAGGGACTGTCACATACTGGTGGCAGCTGGGTGGGATATTAACTGAACTTAATTTGCCTCTGGGCAGTTGTCACTGAAGGTGTGTGTACTCTCAACAGCCAAAGGGTAAACATACAGAGTTTCATTTTCATAACAGTTTTATTTATTTTTGTTAGCTTAGTTTAGTCAGTGAAAGCAGGCAAAGATGTCAGCAGAGGATTATGGCAACTGACAAAGAACATGTTGGCCAAGGTTTACATAGCCAAAGGATGATGGCATGCCAACCTGACTAAAGAGGAAATGATTTCAACCTTCATCGTAGCTGCAGCATGGACCGACAAGTTTAGTAATGGGGATGTGCAGCCCTCAGAAACAGGACAGTTCACCTTTTCATCAGAGGACTTAAAAATCCATCTGGAGTTAAAGAGACTTGAACTGGAGGGAAAACATTTGGAATTAGAATCAGCAATGAGACAGCAGCATTTGGAGGCTGAAGAAAATGAGAGAATGTGGCAGGTAAAATAAATAAAATTAGAATCAGTGGAGAGAATGAGATGTTTGGAGGCTGAAGAAAAGGAAAAACAGATGGACTGCAGTGTTTGGAGGTTGAAAAGAATGAGAGACTGTGGAATTTGGAGGCTGAAGAAAAGGAGAAACAGTGCTAATATGAGAGGGAGATGCTAACTCTACATCAGGGAAAAGGAATAACCAAACCACAGAAGCAATAATGGTCAGTAAATTTCTTTCACAGTTAACAGAGGGTGATCATTTTGATAGTTTTATTCATATATTTGAAAGAGTATGTAAAGAGTATAATGTTGACCAAGGCCTCTGGGTACAGTTCCTGACATTCTTGCTCCATGGTAAAGCTGTAACTGATGTTTCTAAATTGTCTGATACTGATTGCTTAAACTATGATACAGTTAAATAATATTTATTGGAATGTTTTAAGTCAAGACCTGAAGCTTACAGAAAAAAAGTTTTGTGAGCATAAATGCGAGGAAGATGAAAGTGTATGTCATTATATTGCTGAGTTAAGTACTTAGTTTCCATAGGTGGGTGAGTGGGTGTCAGGTCACCACTTCTGAAAGGCTGGCAGACCTTTTGGTGAGGGAACAAGCCCATAATAGTTTGCCTGAGGACATGATAATCTGATGGGCAAACTGGGAGTGCAACTCTGCAGATGAGCTGGGGAGGAAAAGGGGATCTCTACTTAGCAAGTATGGCACCACTGTAGAAGAAGGGGATACCCAGTGCTGTATATGGACATATGGGAATCCATGGTGGGCAGCCTAAACTACCCCAGCAGAGTCCACCAGTAACAGGGGAAGCCATAAGTTTAGGTACACTGCCAGGATCAAGGGTCATGTTTTAAATGTAACCAGAGGGTCCATGTACCATACAAATGTTCACTGAAGCAAGATGAAAAAAAAAGATGAGGGATCCAGCTAGTAGGAATAACAGCATGCCAATGATACATTGCCTGGAGACAACAGAGGTACTAAACTATCACAGGAGTTTGTATCCTATGTTAGCGGATGGAAGACAGGCCACTACTAAGAGAGACACAGCCTCTGACATAACCATTGTGAAGTATGCAGTGGTTAAACAGGAGCAGTACTTACTTGGGCAGTCCACTCCAGTCAGAAGTTTAGGAGAGACTTCATTACAAATATCTTTTGCCAGGGTTCACCATGACTGGGAGGGTGGAAAAGGAAGCAAGCAGGTAGGTGTGTCTGAAGATATCCCTACAGATGTCTTGATATTGAATGATTTTGATAATGCAGTACCTTGTGTGCATGCAGTTACATGCAGTCAGGCTTAGAGACAGGCATGTAGGTCTGGTAGCCTGAGAGAGACCCAGACAGACCCCACAACTGAAGCTGGGCTGGTGATGAGGCTATTCTAGGGAAGGAGCTACCCTGTAGCAGTGAGCATGAAAGTGAGCCACAGCTGTTGGTAAGTACCGGTGTTCCCATGGACAGGGTGACAGCAAGGACATAGGTGAGTGGCAGTACCCAGGCTGACAGTGAGGCACTCCTGTGAGAAGATACCAGGTTTCCTGTGGAAAGGGAGCTGGGAAGGGTAACAAAGGTAGAGTTGAGACAGGCTCAGCTTTTGGATCCTACCTAATGAGGCTTGAGGGAGGTTGCTAAGGAAACACATGATTCTCAAGGAAAAAAGGGAGTCTGTACTTTGGAACAAAGGGTTACTTTACAGAGAGTGGACCCCTGAGGGAGGGCTAGAGGGTGAGGTAATACAGCAGTTCGTAGTGCCCAGATATTGCTTTAGTAGGTCATATGAGAGTAAAGCATAGCAAGATATGTATTATGGAGAACTTTTATTAGCCTGGGATTGCAAGTGATGTAACAGAGTAATGCAGGACCTGTGAGCAGTGCCCAAAGGTAGCCAAGGCAGGAGACAAGGTCAGAACTCCTTTGATGCCTTTGCCTGTGATTGAAGGGACATTTCAGAGGGTAGCTATAGATAATTTTGGCCTCTGTGTACCCCACATTCCACAGGGAAGAAGTATATCCTGGTGGTAGTAGATCTTGCTATTAGATACCCTGAGGAGGTGGCTCTGTCCTTTTTTGAGGCAGAGAAGATGGTAAATGCTATGTTAGAGATATTCAGCAGGGTAGATTTTGCTAGAGAAATACTGACTGATAAAGGTTCCAATTTTGTGTCAGACCTGCTAGCTTGCCTGTAGAAGCACTGTGGGGTGAAGCACCTAAAAAACAATACCTACCACCCCCAGACTAATGACCTTGTGGAGAGGATAAACTGTACACTAAAGACCATGCTATGGACATTTTCAGACCAGTATAAGAGAGAGTGGGGCAAATATTTGCCTCATCTGCTGTTTGCATGCAAAAAGGTACCCAAGGAATCCACAGGTATTTCATCCTTTGTGTTCCCATATGGGCATAGGGTGAGGAGGCCTTTAGATTTGATTCATGATGAGTTGGAGGAAAAGTGTGACTCACACAAAGAGTCTATTGTGGCATATGTCCTAAACCTCAGGACAAGGCTTAGGGAGCTCATGGGCTGCCTTGACCCAGGAGAACCTGGCAGGAGTCCAACAAAGAAAAAGGTCTTGTATGAAAGGAATTCTAGAGCCTGAGAGTATGCTGTGAGACAGCAGGTTATGGTGCTCATTCCTGTCAGATATAGTAGGCTGCAGATAGCTGGGAAGGTACCCTTTGAAGTAGTAAGGAAGATCAGTGATAGTAATTACATGTTAAACCTGCTAGACAAGCATCAGGGACACACTTTGTACCATGTTAACAGGATTAATCCTTACCATGATAGGGTGGTCCAGGGAAGACTGCAGTCAGGTGAGTATCGTAGAGGTCTCCTACCTGGGACATAGAGTGGGGAGTGGTAAAATCAGGCCTGAACTTGAAAATGTGGAAGCAATTCAGAGGTAGCCTGCCACAGTTAACAAAAAAAAAAAAATAAGTGAGGGCATTCTTGGAGACAGCGAAATACCATAGAAAATTTGTTCCCATTTATAGTACAATAGCTGCTCCCCTCAAAGACCTGACAAGGAAAAACAGACCAGATAAGATAGTGAGGACCCCAGCCTGTGAGCAGACATTCCAAAAGCTGAAATGTGGCTTTGGGAGGACCCCCTGTGTTAGCCAGTCCAGATTACAGCAAATAATCTGTTGTGCAGATGGATGCTTCAAACCATAGGGTGGGGCTATACTCAGCCAAGTTTTCTCTGATGGAGAAGAGCACCCAGTTGTATATCTCAGCTGTAGACTCTAATCCAGGAAGGAATGTTATGCAACTGTAGAAAAATAATGTCTACCCATAGTATGGGTACTGCAGAAACTTCAGCCCTATCTGTCTGGAAGGAAATTCACTGTAGTTACAGACTGCAATCCCTTAACATGGCTACCTCATGCCAGCCAGCAAAATATCAAGTTATTAAAGTGCAGCCTAGGGTTGCAGGCATATGACATGACAGTGCAGCACAGTAGTGTGGTCAGCAATGCCAATGCTGATGGGTTCCCAAGACAGGATATACGTTAACGTCTCCCAAGACAGGCCTGTTTCTCTCAAGCAACTTTTTTCCATTTCACTTTAAAAATTAGCTTGAGTCTTCAAAGGGGGGAAGCAATGTGATGATATGAGGTAATGCCATCTGTGCCAGGGAGAGTAGGGCATTGCATGTAAAATATATGCCAGCATAGCTACCTGGAGTTTTGTAAAGAATTTCATGTTATTTGACTATCACACTGATTTGTACAGATGCTTGTCTTAAACATGTATTTGTAAGTTGCTTGTGTTAAAAATACGTCAGTCTGCTGGACAGAAAAGAGATATACATGTATGTCAGACAGTATTATTATAACTGATTAAATGTATATGTTTTAACAGAGAATTCTGGAAGGGAAGAGGTTAATCTTGTTCCAGCTAATTTTGAAAAAGAAGTTGAAAATTAAATGGGTTGGTATAGACAATAAATATTTTATCTTACAGGTCTGATTGCAGCCAGAGACAAACGTCTGGGAAAACCAGGACAAAGAATCTTACTGTATTGTCCGTAGAGGTAAACTGATTGCTAACCTGGAAGGGTGGAGGTTGTTGAAATTGTTTTGTAGCTTTCAGAAGCTGCAACAGATTTCAGCAAAGCTCTGGGTGTGTATTGTACCAGAGTCAGGTGACCAGATGTGATATTATTCTATAACCAGCACTGAATTGATGTTTTTAGATATTACTGAGAGATATTTCAGAACTCTCACAGTGGCACTTCGTTTTTCAGAACCTGACAGGAAAGATCTCTCACAGATTTGTCTATGCATGGGCTAAACTCTTGGCTAGACTTATAAGGGCCTCAGGGCCAATAGCCTAGTAACCTCCTATGATCCTGTGATATCTCACACAACCTCAGATCTCATCTTGCCTTGCTGTAGTAAGCAACTCAACACACTTCATCTTGCCTTACTTTAGGAAGTTAGTTGGGGACAGTAATTCTTAATCAGTCATGAAAATATAGTAAGATTAGTTAAATATTGTTTTTCTGCGGTTTACTATTATAAGGTCAAATGCACTAACATCAAACATGCATTTGACCGAAAAAATAACAGCTAAACCTAAAACATCAAAAGAGAGAAATGTCGCAAATAGTTTGCAGGATAAAGTGCATTCCATAATGTTGGCATTCCCCTATTCCAGACATGGCAGTTAGCTCACCTCTACTATTTTGCAGGGGGGCTATGCCCCCCTGAACCCCCCATGTGAGGAGCACTGCCCCTCACAACCCCCTACTTAAATATACCAACTCTGAGATCACACTACAGTGAGGAAATGTGCTAATTCCCTGTTCCTCACTGAAGCGCAACCTCCCTCCACAGTCTCTGTATGTCACTTTTCCAACTAACCTCTTAACTCTCAACTAATCTTGTTCAACCACTTGTCATTTGATTTCCTGACCCTTAGGGATCGTGAGATCACATTTCAGCCATTCAATGTCCTTTAGTTTGGGTAAGTGATATCAGCCCTTTTTCTGCATCTCTGTGAATCTACCCAACTGTGTTATTTTTTTTATATCTCCCATGATTGAAATTCTGGTGTGTATTGCAACTAGATATTCAGTATTCTTCATGTTTTCTATTTTATTATTTAACATTAAATATTTCCATACCTTACATTGTGACTGGTCTTTTAGAGAATACTTTTAACATCTTGAGAGTACTTATATTTATTTTATTGACATGGTGGCCGCCCCTGAAAACCTTGCTGCATCAGTCAAACTCTACCATTTGTATTACTATTACTTTTACTCAGTATAATTGGGTACCCATTTAAGAGCCTTAGTGAAGCTGACTGTTGGCAGCCTAATTACCTTATAATATAGGCAGAGAGAGTACAGCTGGTAATTCTGGGTGTGTGTGTGCACGTGTGTGTGTGTGTGTGTGTGTGTGTGTGTGTGTGTGTGTGTGTGTGTGTGTGTGTGTGTGTGTGTGTGTGTGTGAAAATCAAATCTCAAAGAGTGTGTGTCAATTACCTGGAACAGGGACACAGAGCTCCAAAGTGGCCAGGGTAGAGTCTTGTTTGGGGCCTAGAGAGAGATGGAGAGTCCAGCACTAGGTCTGGAGGATGTTCCCTTTGTGCTTTTAAGGAAAATTGTGCTTGATACAGAAATCTCCTTCTGAAAATACTATGTGTATCCATCTTTCCTCATAGTAGTCATCTGTCACTGGTGTCAGTGTTGAGAAATGAGGCTCTGAGTACTACCCTAGACTAGTTCCTTCACAAAACCTTCCACCCCTCTTTTACTCTTAAAGCTTCCTGTGAATATTTTCATGCTATGTGTTGGGTTTGCAGGGAGGGAGACTCCAACAGTGTACATTCTGACAAAGTTCCCAGTGGCATTGTGAAGTCCAGGTAATTTTGTCTGGTGTTTAAGTAGTTCAATCAGTTTATTAATTTATTGACTTGGGTAAATGCTTGTAATTTTGTCTGGTGTTTAAGTAGTTCAATCAGTTTATTAATTTATTGTCTTGGGTAAATGCTTGCCTTGCCATTGTCTTCCTGGGTCTGGATGTGTCACTAGGGAGAACTGTTCTAGGGTTTACCCTTATAGTTGGACTATTTTTATTTTTTTAGAAAGAGATGAATCAGGTTAAGCTCCTGGAGTCACTGCTCATTTACGTCACTCAGGAAACTCAATCGATATTCGGCTGGTTATTTTAGAGGGACTAGCATTGCATTTCCTGGAGAAGGTGATAGAAGAATTAATTTTATTAAATAAAGATAAGATTCTAGAGTTGGAGATATGGGATTATTACCTTCTTCTTTAATGCTTAGGTCATCCAGATACTGAAAACCTGTGGGCAGTCCATTGTTTTTAATAGAGCTTTCTGAAAGAAGCAAATGTTCTTCTCTTCTGTGCTGTGATCCTGCCAAATAACTGATGCAGTCACACCTGATGGGAGCAAAGCTGTAATGGTCATCTGTCATATTCTGTGCTCAGGCTTAACTCCCTGTCCATGAAGTTCAGCATGTTAAAGATAATTTGACAGGGTGGAGTTCCTTATGGCCTAGGGCCTTGGTATCAACTTATACAGTGAGTAATGCTTTGTTTATTGTCAGGTTTAAGGCTTGTGTCAAATGATACATCAAGAAAGCTACACATGTCTAGTCCTGTCATTCAGGGAGCCCCACAAAATGCAAGTTATTGTGATGTTGTCTAACTTCCAGCTTATAACAGGTGTACAAAATGTGTCTGCCATGTTCACCAATTCTAGCTGTCAGATCTTGTGTGCAAGATACCTGCAAATTTAGAGTACATTCCAAGAAAGCAACTTTGGCACCACAATTATACAGGTTTTGTTTATGTTGGATATTCTGTAATGTTATTGCAGTTGCATCCTGTGGCACCACATCCACAAGCTTTCAAAGATCATCCTTTGTCAGAGAATGCAGTCAAATCACTAAGTTAATCAAACTGACAAGGTCTGCCGTGTGGTCAAGGCAGGATGAGTTTCATGAAGTACAGACAAAATCCTGGATTTAATAGTTTAGCACCTGATGCAAAAACAATTGTTAAATGCAAATGATGTTTAAGCAAAGATATTAACAAGTGAATTGAAAGAAGGTAAAAACAAGTGGTTAATCAAATTTGTTAGGTTTTGCATAATGTTGACTTTGCTAAGTCATTGGAGAGAACAAGATAAGAGGAGATGTAAGTGGAATTATAATAAATGGTTGTCTGCTAATCAAATGGGGTGGATGAAAGAACAGTTAGGCAGATGATATAGGAAAATGCTGAAGAATGGGGTGTACTGAGCAGGAGTGTAAGATGAGGTTAAGGATGTGTGGTGAGTAATGTTATCACACAAAAACTTTACACGTAATTGCCTGTATTTCAGCAGTTGCTTCCTGTGGAAAAAAACTATGAAAAATGGCAGATATCTTGAGATATTAGGACAAAAAGTATTTTCTAAGACAGAGTCATAGCTCATAATTCTGGTATTGTGTGTCATTCCTTCATCTGGTGCTGAGGAGCAAAAAACTAAAGTTCAACTCTTACTTGAGGACCATAATAATAATAATAATAATAATAATGATGATGATGATGATGAAGGGCTTTTCTTTTATGCCATAGCAAAACTGCATGTTTCATTTTGTGGCAAGTGGCTTCTTACAGTTGATTATATCACACAAAGTGTTAAATCACTTCAGCCCAGACTGGAAATGTAAGCTTGATCAGCATCTGCCAATCATTCCCTCTAACACTTTGCAGATATACCTCTGTCTTAAGGTTCTTCTTGTAATTCTATAAAAAAACAAAACAAAGTGCCATCTGGGTTGAGATGATGTTCAAAACTTAGAAACACTGCAAATGTTTCAACCAAATGGAACTTAAGAGAGCATGAAACAAACGGTTTACTATTAAAATATTGAAGATAAAAAAACGGTACTTAACAGTGAACTATGTCACCGAAAGTACACATTACCTAATGGCCCTAATGTCAAAAATCAGCTGTCAATGCCAAAAATGTCGAACATGACATTTTACGGCACTTAACAGCAATTCCACTCTTGCCGTAACTCAGTACAGCTAACATCAAATTTATGTGGGGGGCTGTGCCCCTGATATCCCCCTAACTATATATTCCAAATCTGAGATCACACTACAGTGAGGAAAGGGATGTATTCCCTTACCGCACTGTACCACGATCCCTGTACATAATTGAACGTTCTTATTTGCAAATGAACAGTACATTCGCATATGTAATGTTCGATTATGTAGTTTGCACACATATGAACTATTCAAACATCTGTAGTTTGAATAGTTCATAGGCATACAATGTTACGTCGGCATTGTAATAGTAAACCGAAACAAACTATACACAAAGTAAAAAAAAAATATTGGAATAGCTAAGCTCCTTCATTGTTTAAAATTCCAGAATTTCATCAGAGCTAAACCAGACTTGCAAAGTTCATTTACAGTGCCAAAAAACTTACATGACTAGTTAGCTGACTCAATCAAACCAAAACTTACTAAACACAATATAACAATAAATATTGTCAATAACTAAACCTTTTTAGTAAAAATTACATAAATTAAAACCATAATATTCAAATTCTCTGTACTGTATGTAAATAATTACTATTGATATATCCATTTAACCCTGACCAATTATCAGCCAACAACAGTGTCCGCCAGTTTAATTCTTTGCATTCAAGCTGTGTATTAGTTGAGAAGAAGTTGAGGCCAGTGTTAAATGAAACTAGTTCAGTCCTGAAGGGTAAACAGTTTTTGCAGAGCCTCTATTACTGACTTGAGAATGACATGGAAGCAGCAACATGTTATTTTGTAACCATGGACATATTCTTTACTTTTCTTCTGCTGCTATTGTTCAAGAGATTTTTACTGCACATTTTGTCTTGGAGAGGATAATTAAAGTCATCTATCAGCACCAGGCTTCTATAATCTAAAATCATATTTAATGTAAGTAGATAATCACAATATTTAAATCCCGATGTGGCTACCTTATAAAATGATATTGTTTTCCTGTAAAATTGCTGCATTCTTGTTAAAAATTATGTTTAAAGTTGAGGTGCTATGTGTAACTAAAAAGTATGGTAAAGTATCCAGCAGCAGAAAGCATGCAAGAAAGACTGATATGGAACACTTGTATAAATGTATTTAAAAGTAAGAGCTTATAACAACACAACTAAAAAAAGTGATGCCGTAAGTATTATGAGTGATCCAGGGGGAGTTACTGAAGTTTTATTGAATAGACAAAAATTAGGAAATGAAGCTGATGGGTATAAATTACTATCCATTTTAAACAAGTATAGAAAGGAAGGGATGCAGCAATGCTTTATCAAGTATTTAACCAGTGACGGCTCAATCGGATAAAGACAGCTAACCAGACCTTCAACTTAATGAGAAGTGAGACACTTTTCTTATTTTTTTTTTTAAAGAAAACAACACAAGACCATCCCCCTTTGGGGCACTTCCCTCCCCTACCATCATTAACATTGTAGCTACAGAGCCATATATAATTCGATTATATATATATATATATATATATATATATATATATATATATATATATATATATATATGAAATAGACTGTTGAGATAAATACATGCATACATACACACACACACACACACTGTGTGTGTGTGTGTGTGTGTGTGTGTGTGTGTGTGTGTGTGTGTGTGTGCGTGTGTGTGTAAAGTCCAGACTTGCAAACTGCACTAAACCATTTAACAACTTCAATGACTTTACACCTAATGAGGAGAATGCAGATTACTGGGATGTGGTATTTTGCTCTTAATAAAAAATCTAGTATTAAAATTGTGTCATTATAGTTTTGGACACAAAAACAAAATTTGCATTGCTTTATTTTTAGAAGCCATCAACATTTGCCTTGCATGATTACCTGTGGGATGAAATGAACTTGAAATGTCATGATATTTGAATGTTTAATTTGCCTGTTAAATGCATGAAAAGTCTTTGTCCTAGGGAAGGGGCACATGGTAATTGATAAATAATTTAAATTTAATGTTATACACATCCAAGTAGTGTAGAAGATATTCTTCTTTGATAAAATGAAACATATAAAGTACAGGTTTCTTTAATATATAAGAAAAACAACAGTTTGGGGACTATTCGATCTAGTAGCCATTGAGAGGTGAAAACACAAAAAGCAAAAAGTACTGGGAGTCCAGCGATTTAGTAGGCAATGTTTGGAATGTTAAATAAGCATAAAGTATGACTTAGAAAACATGTGTAAAGAGTAATAAAAACTTTATTATATGTCACCTCAAAACATGCCTTCCAAATCCATAAATGTAGCAAGGTACATGAAATTCATTACTTGAAGTATAATAGCTACTGCATAAAAGATCTATTTACATAAGCTGCTTTAAAGGGAAAAATGCAGTCATTGCCAGGCTAGCACTGAGATCCTAGTAACCTGCAAATAAAAAAAATACTTACTTATTAAATATATATTCTAATGCTTAGAAAAGTATATATACATAACAAAAAGTAGCCCAGTATCAGATAATGAAAAGGAATATCATCAGTAACAATGCATGTATTCTAACTAATGACTGGCTAGGCATAGCCTTTGAATAAGTATGTGGATCTGCACAAAGTATCCCAAATATATCTATTCACTGTCAAAAGTGGAAATATACTGGATGAGGAGGGAAGAAATTTGGTTATGTAGAAACAGTATTGATGTGATAAATTGTTTAAAAATAGTACCATTGTATAACACAATTACTCACAGTCTTGGCTTTGCCCTTGTAGATATACCACACTGGTCATGGGTAATCCCATTATCACTCGTGCTCAAGTAGTGGTTATTAGTATTACACCCCCTATTAAAGCACCTCATTTGTAAGCAAAGATAACAAAAGTCTGAGAATGAATCAAAAACGTATTTTAATATAAAGTGCTACAGAGAGAGAGATTAACAAACAGGGACAAAGGAAAAGGGGGAGCAAAGACTACCATATAGGATAAAAGATGGCAGCTAGCATTTTTAACCATGTAAAGAAGACATCTGGAAAATGCTAGAAAAAAACAGGTTCTCCAAATCTTGAGAAAAATGCATATATCAAAAGCAGTGAAACTGCAGATTCTTTTATGACATATTGTGTATATTAGGGAGATATATTAATGTTGTATATTCACCAGCAGATAATCAGCTCTGAAAATATGCGGTCATGATTTGTATAATATTAAAATTCCAGATTCAGTGATTCAACAGGGAGATTATGTGTCCAGCAATGATCTGATGTTTCCCTGAGGGTCAGGAAATGTTTTACAGTTCATCCTAACAGAGTGACTCACTGTTAGCTATTTAATGTTAATCATAGAAACTGACTTACAGTGCTCCAATTGGTCAAATTCATCTGGCATAAAACTTTGATATGTTGAAATGCAAGATGATGAAGTGGAATGAAAAAGAATGTTTAAGCTTCATTATTATTTTGTCAGGAACTTGTCAATTTGTTTCTGTATGCTATTTAATGGGTTTTCGAACTGTGTGTGGATGAGTAGATTCTTGTTATAGACATTTTGTGTGTGTGTGTGTGTGTGTGTGTGTGTGTGTGTGTGTGTGTGTGTGTGTGTGTGTGTGTGTGTGTGTGTGTGTGTGTGTGTGTGTGTATGTGTGTGCGTCTGTGTGTCTGTGTGTGTGAGTGTGTGTGTGCGCGTGCGCACACGCTTTTTTTTTTTCATTTTCAAAATCTTTCATTTTTTTTCAAAACAGAACTAAAATAAGTTTGTCTTTATATCCAGTTCAAACATTTACAACTCTGACTGGTTGCTTTAATAAAGAGAAAAATACATATTTAATATAGCTATAGATGCCATCCTATTATTTCATGTGCACAAAGAAGCCTGCCCTTACTGTGTGCTACCCCTACCGTGCACCATACCTAATTTTAAGTGAGTTTAGTATAGTGGGGCTTGCAGTTCACAGTTATAAAGCCATCATATTTACAAGTACAACTGCACATGATATGCTACTTATACAATATTGATATAAAAATTAACCTGACCAGACTCCTTGTGTGATAAATTGGGTGGGTTAGCAGGCATGTAGGCACACTAAAAAGTAAGCTTGTTTAACTGGAATGGAAGATGTTCACAGTTATAATTTTAGAACAGGAAAAGGGATTCAGTGAAAAATAAACATAACAAACCAATTAAACCATTAAGCTTTTGAACGATTTCTGGCTGACATAATTATGACAAGGTAGGTCTTCATTTTATAAGCAATATAGCTACAATTTTAGTTAATAGCATTCAAGATGGTGTCCTTTATTTAGACTTCAGTAAGATGTTTGATAACATTAATCATGATGTTAAAGTGATGTTCAATTAAGGCATTAAATCTGTTTTATAGACTGGGCACTAATCTGACTTGCTAACAAGATATGACAAGTTATAATTGCTGGAAACTATGTCACATTTGCTTTCTGAGATGAACATACCACAAAGATTAGTTCTGATGTTATTGTTATGTTATATCTATCTGTCTGTCTGTCCATCTATCTATCTATCTATCTATCTATCTATCTATCTATCTATCTATCTATCTATCTATCTACCTATGTGTGCACATGTGTATTTATACTGAATATTATTACTTACCCCAGTGTTTATATGGTAAAGTCTGAATAATTATATATTTTTGAAACCATAACATTTCAGGAACATATGAGTCATTACATAATATATCTAAATAACTTCACAATGAAGCATCTTAAGTACTACTTCTTCTTTTGGCTTTTCCCGGCTAGGGGTCACCACAGTGGATCACCTGTTTGCTCATGATTGGCAGTGGAGTTTTACAGTGTCGAGTTGCCAGCCCAGTGCCCAACCTTCCACAGAAGGCACACACACGCATGCACTCACGCCTAGGACCAATTTAGAGTATCCAATCCACCTACATCATGTCTTAGGGATGTGGGAGGAAACCAAAGCACCCAGAGGAAACCCACGCGACCACAGGGAGGACATGTAGAGTTAACACAGAAGACACCCCAGCCAAGGATCGAACCAGAGAACCTCTTACTGTGAGGCAGCAATGCTGACCGCTGTACTTCCTTGGCCACCCTGAAGCATCTTAAGTACTGACAAACTAAATTTATTAAGATATGAAAATGCAATATATAAAACTAATTATCTCTTTAGTAAAAAATAAATGAATCTCAAAAATGAATGACCTGTTCAAAATGAATGTCTGTCACTAACTAATGTAGGTGCTTGTTTGACTTATTGTTCTCTGTCTGACTATATTTGATGTTGGATTGTAATTATTCCTTGATGCTTTGGTTACTTCTAGTTTTTATCTTTTTCTTATATTGCATTTTATTTTGTTTTAAGTTTTTTATTCTTTTTAGATGTTAAAGAGGTCTTGGCTAGGGTCAGTTAGAAAATAATTCTTTTACAGATAGTGAATAGCATCCAACTAATTAGTGGGAGGAGCTGAGAAATTGCATTCTTCATTAACTACAAACGTTTAGTGGCATCTGTATTTCACTTTAGTGCTTGCTTGACTAGTTGTTCCCTGCCTGACTATTGCTGATCTCTGTCTACATTTTTTTTGGATTGGAATAATTTAAGGTTTGGTTACGTCTGTTTTTTTTTTTTTTTCATCTTTTTTTCTTTTATTTCATTTTGTTTTGTTTTGACTTTTAAGAGGTCTTCACTATGGTCAATTAGAAAATAATTATTTTGCAGATAATGAATAATTTCTTGCTAATTAGTGGGGGAGAGCTGAGAAACGGCTACAATAGTGGCATCTTTATTTAGTGGCAGCACTTGTTTGACATGCTGTTCTCTGCCTAGTGGGAGGACTTGAGAAATAGCATTCCTCATTCAAATGCAAATATTTAGTGACATCTTTATTTAGCTGCAATGGTTGTTTGGCTTGGTACTCTCTGCCTAACTTTTGATGATCTCTGTCTGCATTTAATTTCCCCACCCACCCACATGCTGCTGCTGTTGTTCTTTTAAATTTGGTGGCTTTTCACTTGCCTGTTGTTGTTGTGTCTTTCGGCTTTTCCCGGTTAGGGGTCGCCACAGCGGAACTCCGGTCTGCTAATGATTGGCAGTAGATTTTTATGTGCCGAGTTGCCGGCTCTGATGCACAACCTTCAACAAAGGTATGCCCATTCATGCATGTCTCCACACAGAAGATGCTCTAGCTGAGAATCTAACAGGACAACGTCTTACTGTGAGGTGACAATGCTACCGCAGCACAACCACTGCAGTTTAATCTTATTTTGCACACTCCTCCCAGTCTCATCTCATCAGGTAATTCTAATGAGCACTGTGAGATCAACTGAGAAGGGCCTCCCCATTAGTCTCTTAAACTTGAATTGTCTTGTTTCCTACCTTCCCAGTTACAAAACAAACTGCAATGTATTTAGTTGCTTTTACTGCATTTGTGCTTTTTCCTACTCTCTTTAGCTTTTTGCTGCACATCCTTAAAGTGCTCAGCTGCATTTATCTGATGCATGTATTAATGCTTGTTAGTAGCCTGATTACAGTGCATTTGTTACTCTAAGTCCCTTAGTTCTTATTTAAGCAGTTTAGCTCCAAACTAGTTGTCGTACATAAGGAAGGTTTGTTGTCTACACTCTTATGGCAGCAGAGATAGCTTATACCCTTCTGAGTTGGGAGCTGCTGTTTGAAGGCTTATTATATCTGTTATTCTGAAAGTGTTTTAGTACTGTTTTAAGTGCTTGGGCTCCAAAACAGTTATTTTACTTTAAGAAGATTTGTGGTTTACAGTCTTGTGAGATGATTGGGTATCCTCCACCTTTCTGAGCTGGGAGTTGCTGGTAAAGGTTTTTTTGCAGTTATTCTAAGTGTCTTTGTTCTGGTCTAAGCACTTGAACTCCAATGCAGATACAATGCAGATATTCTAGGAAGGTTTGTGGGAGGAGAGGGTAGCCTCCAAGTTTCTGAGCTGGGAATTGCTGGTGAAGGGATATTGCGCTGTTATTCTAAGTCTCTGTTCTGGTTTAAGCACTTAGGCTCCAAACCAGTTATTTTACATTAAGAAGGTTTTGTGGGCTAATCTGTTGTGGTAGGACAGGATGGCCTACATCCTGAGCTGGGAATTGCTGCTGTAAGTCTTACTGTGCCTTTATTTGATTGGCTAGAGGACTAGCTTATTTGAAAGTTTGAAGCTCTTTGCCTGGGGCATTTGGCAATGTTTAGCAATGACACTACTTGATAAGAGCATTTCTGTGTTTAGTATCTGCACTTTTTGATCATTTTTACAGAATTTACTTAGAACTGCTAGTCTCCATGCAGCAGCTGCAGTTAACAGTGATCTGTATAGTTGCTGATATCTCACATCATAATTCCTCCTTATAATCTGCATAGATGCCAGTCTTTTGCAATATAAGTTTCCGTTAAAATACCGTTACTGTATAGACAGATTTTTTTTAACTGCTAGAGCATCTATTTTGCACATAACTGAGTGTTGCTCATCAAGTTCCTTGTCTTAGTGACCAATTCAATGTTTACATTTTTCTCTCATTTCCCTAGAAGATCAGTAGCCATGAATATGCACTTCCCAATTCTCTCTCTCTGTGGCCAGTTTGGTTGAGATGGGTATTCTGTATCAATTGCCTCATATACACTGACAACTCACTTATTCATAATAAAACAAAGTATGTGAGAGGTGTAAATGCACTGTAACCCTGGAGGCAAAACTCTCTCATAAAACTGAAACTAATCTTGTGGAGGTTGTCAGTGACACTTGTACTACTCCTACTGCAAGGATTAAGACCCTACAAATAAAACTACTTATGCTAAGGTACTTACAGGTAACCTTCCTAAAACACTGAAACCTGAATAGCACAATCAAAAAAGTGTACCAAGCCATCATCTAAACATTCTGTTAAAACATCACCCACAGCTACACA
The DNA here is from genome assembly GCF_019279795.1 of Protopterus annectens. Taxonomy (NCBI): domain Eukaryota; kingdom Metazoa; phylum Chordata; order Ceratodontiformes; family Protopteridae; genus Protopterus; species Protopterus annectens. The sequence goes on along the minus strand of NC_056745.1, from coordinate 348,581,950 downwards.
AGTAACACTGTATCCAATGTCTCTCCTCCTAATCACTTAAGGCAAAGTAGTGCACCGGTTAACAAATGTCAATAAATAAAATAATTTAATAGAGATAAATAGACATATTAAGATCAGTGAAAGAAATAGACTGCAGTAGGTCAATAAAACCTAAAAAGTTAGAAGTTTGATAAAACAAATGAACACAATAATTAGGACTGTCCATAGAAATTCATGCAGTATAACAGAAGTAAATAGGATACATTACTGTGCAGCCAAATTAATAACAGATGAAGTCCTACCACAAGAACACAGGGTAGTAAGGGAAAGGATGGGAGAAATCAAATGCCATCATGGAAGTATCGAATAGAGAAAGCTATACAGCAACTAAGACAAGAAGTGTCTCTGTTATAAGAGTATTGAAGATGGAACAGATTAACAAACATACTCAGAACAGACAGATGTGATAAAAGCAATGCACAGTATTATAATGGATCAGGATTTATCATGCACTATTACAAATAATAAACTAAAAATATTAGCACAGGCAGAAAAACTTAGAAGATACACAGATAAATATAATGGAAAAGAACAAAATAGGCAATTTATTGATGACCCAAAAAGTTTTATAGAAAATTGGGAAACAAGGTAAAAGAAATTGAAAGATCACAAAAAAAAGAAGAAATACATACAATTTGAAGAAGTATTTATGAAGATCCTATGGAACATAACAAATGCTAAATGGATAGAAGTAAAAGAAAGAACAAGAAGTTCAAATGTACAGGATATGAAATGGGATGAAGTAACTGCCAAAGAAATTGAAACAAAGTTAAGAAAAGCCCCTAATTGGAAAACCCCAGGCCCAGATGCAGTACCTAACTTCTGGCTAAAAGTATTAACATCTTGGCATGAAGATTTAGCCATGAGTAAGAACTATTTATATGCATACTCAGAAACAGGAAAAACAATGCTCCTACATAAGAGTGAGCCTCCAAGCTAATAAAAATTATAGACCAATAACTTGCTTTCCAACAACGTATAAACTATATACTGGAATTGATACCAACAGAGTTTATAGTCATTTAGAAGAAAACTCAATTATTGCAGTAGAACAAAAGGGTAATAAAAGAAAGTCATATGGAAGAAGGGATCATTTGTTGTTAAATAAAATCATAGTGTGGAACTGTAAAAAGGGGAAGAATCTAAGTATGGCATGGATAGACTACAAAAAAGCATTTGACAGTATCCCACATTCATGGATAAAAGAGATCAGCGATCAGATTCATGAATCAGCGATACTGCAGTGACCATGAAACAGTGGCAGGCCACTTCGCAATTAAGCAACGATAAAGGACAGATTATTATTCCAGGGATAAAAAATTAAAATGGGGATATTCCAGGGTGACTCTCTGTCACAGCTGCTCTTTTGCCTTGCTCTTAACCCATTAAGCTGTCTGATTAACAGATTAGGTCATGGCTATAATTTGGCTCCCAGAAAGCAACAAAATGTAAAGACTTTTCATCTTTTTTTGTCAGTGATTTAAATTTGTATATCTCATCAGAGAAGGAACTGAAAGCACAACTGCAAGTTGTCAAAACTTTTTCAGATGATATAAGATTGTCATTTGGTTTTGATAAATGTGCATTTCAATCTATAAAGCAGAAAAGCTGAAGCACCAAGAAAACATTAGTTTGTGACATGAATGTGATATAAAAGAACTTGAGCAAGAGGGAGTGTATACATATTTGAGAGCTGATGAAGGATCAAAAATAAAACATGAACAAATGCAAATAAAACTCAGTAAGGAATATTTTAGAATATTTAAATGAATCCCAAAAATGGCATTGACATCTAGGAACAAAGTCCAAGCTATAAACCAATTTGCTCTTCCTGTCCTAACATACAGTTTTGCAGTGATTGACTGGCCCCAAAAGGTGTTGGATATATTAGACAGGAAAACAAGAAGGATGCTTAATGCTCATTAAATGATTTACAAATATCAGTGCATACCAAGACTATATATTTCCCTTTCATAAGGAGGTATGAGCCTCCTTGAAATTGATTGCATGTATAGATCTGCAATTGTGGGATTGCATATATATCTGCTGACCTCACAAAACCCAAACATAGTGAAAGTTTTGAAACATGAGGAGAATAAATCTAACAAGACTTCCCTTCTTAGTCTGGCAGAAGCATATCAGTGTCAAGCAGGAATAGAAATCAAACCAGAAGTAGATAAAAATCAGGCAGTAAATTAATGTGCCAAAAAGCAAAAGAAAGAATATAAGGTGAAGGATCAGATGAGAAGGCAAGAAATGTGGACAATTCATAAATATAGTTACAAGTATACAAAACTCCTGGAACAACCTCAAGTTGATCAGGATCGAACTCAGGAATTGTTAAGGAGAGGTAAATTCAAACTAAAAGATGAAAGGTTAATATTGGCAGCCCAAGATAATGGACTACATACATGTTGGTTTACAAAGTCCATAGAACATGTGGGAGAAACAGACAAATGTAGGTTTTGTAAAACAGAATTGGAAACATTTGCACACCTTGTTGCTGGATGTGCCATACTAATGGCAAAATGACTGTATGCTGAAAGGCATAGCATTGTAGCAAGACTGTTAAAATAGGGATTGTGCAAACATTATAATATTGAAGTAGCTGAAAAACACTGGAAGCATGAGCCACAAAGTATCATAGAAAATGATGAAGTCTGCAACACATGGGATCATCCATTACCAACAGTTGAACTGATGGACACGAGAAAACCAGACATAGTGGTCCATGAAAAGAAGACAAAAATAGCATTTGTAACTACAGTGTCTTGCATACAGAGAGAGACACAAGTCATAAAATATCAGGATTTGCAAGTAGAAACAAGAGCAATGTGGAAGAAAGATACCCAGATAGTTCTAAGAGTAGGAGCAATGGGTCTTACAGTCGTATTTAGATATGTTACTAATACATGTAACCCTGTACGAATTGCAGGAGGACTCATTACTGAACAGATTGCAGGTGCTGCAAAGAGCACTTCTGGCTCTCATCAAAGATTGAAACCATACTAATTTCATGATCTTTAATCATACTTTGACATAGGAATAGGGTCCGTGCAGTAATGCCTGACAATGTGTTTTCAGGCCTGATGCCACTTTGTCATACTTTTACAGAGGGCTGTTATTTTATACAGTCCAGCCCTGAGCACACTGAGAAACACACAGAGAGTGGGTCGTGCAATGGGCATCAGTGCCACTTCACAACTCAGTTCTAAAAGAGGCTACTGGTAGTAAGTGTGCCATGTCACTCAGAGGCAACACACACACACACACACACACACACACACACACACACACACACACACACACACACACACACTCTGCTGTTTTCTTTATCTCCACATCAACAGAACAAATATGTCATGTTCCAAATATGCATGACCCCCAATATGGGCACTCCCATCCTTTCAGTCTGTTCTAGCAAGTGCCTGAGTACTTAATTAACATCCTGGTCACCTGGGCCATAGATAGGACTTTATCCTGTCTATACATACATGCATACATACATACATACACACATACAAATATTTCAAGCACTGGCATTAATGCCATTCTAGCCTGCCAATATACTGAAATAGTTGTTCCCATAATAAGCGTCCAGGCTGCTCTTAAAAATATCTAAACTAGTGCTTACTTTAATGTAATTTGGTAGTCTATTTCATGAATCAGCTGCTCTCTCAGAGAACCCATTAGTATGCTTCTCATTCCTATAGAATATTCCGCACAGGTTATCTGATGATTCTCTACCACTGATAACTCCAAACATTCCCAGAGATAGTTGTCTGTAAATGACCTAAATACCTGAATAAGATATCCTCTTAAATATCTGTATGAAACACTGCACAAGCTGAAATATTTTAGTCTTTTATAATAACTTAAATTTTCACATCCATGAAAGCCCTTGGTATATTTCATAGGTTCATAGGTTCATAGTTAGGTACTAGGCTATTGGCCCTAGGGCCTATATAAGCCTAGCCAAAAAATGTACCCTGGCGTTCGCCACCCAAGAAAATTATTTTCCTGCGCCCCTGTCTAGCAGAGCCACAGAAGTGATCCCTGGGGTGAATTTCCCATTTCCCATTCAATCATCAAGATTTTTCTTGAAGAGTGCTAATGAGGAGCTCTGTTTGACATAGATAGGTAGTCTGTTCCAGAGTATGGGAAGTCTCTGGGACAGGAATCCATCTCGACAGCATGTTCTGTTTATTGTGGTGACAAGGTTTATGTTCTTAGAGCATGTAGCTCGGAGAGATTGGGATTTCTTTAAGTGGAGCATGTCCAGCAGCTCTGGGTTTGACATAGCTTTGTATGTTAGGCAGAGATCACCCCTGAGTAGGCGATATGCGATGGAGTAAAGTTGTAGTTTTTTGAGACGGTCTGCGTAGGGCATCTGTTTGAGGACAGTAATCCTCTGTGTGAGGTATTTCTGTGGTCTTTCCAGTTGTTGTAGATGTCTTGTGAGGTACATACCAAAAGGGGCATTGTACTCTATAATGGGTCTAATGAGTGATGAGTAGAGGGGAACAATGACCTCTTTTTTCCTGGATGAGAATCCTTTTGTGATGAGATGAGCCACACAGAAGGATTTCCTGACCACTGTGGCGATGTGATTATTAAAGGAGAGATTACTGTCCACCTGTGTCCCAAGGTCTCTATTCACATTTTCGGCATTAAGTAGACTACCAGCTATGTGGTAGTTCATGGGTACAGAGTTTTTACCAAAGGGGATGACAATACACTTTTCGGCATTGAGCTTCAGGCCATGGCTTTGACACCAGGTATCTATCTCAGTGAGGCTGTTTTGTCATTTGTCCACATCGTTAGGAGTTTCAATTATGGCTCCTAGTTTGCAGTCATCTGCAAACTTTGTTAGCCAAAGACCTTCTGTGTTAGCCTCCAGTTAAGAGAAGTAGATACCAAACAGGAGAGGACCCAGGACTGAACCCTGTGGTACTCCACTTGTCACTGGTCTGAAGTCGTATTTGGAATCTGCTACTTTCACAGTGTGGGTTCTGTCCGTGAGCCAGTTGGCAACCCATCTTGTGACATAGGGATTTATACCTAGTTTAGTGAGCTTATCTATAATTCCAGAGTGGGGGATGGTGTTGAAAGCCTTGGCAAGATCTAGATAAGCTGTGTGAACCATTTTACCCTCATCTATGGCTTTGGTGACTGCTTCAGAGAAGTCAGTCAGGTTTAGGAGACATGATCTGCCTTTTACAAATACAAACTGGGTAGGGTCCAGAGTTTGGAGATTACCAATGTCTTTGTTTATGAGTTTCATGATGATACGTTCCATGGCCTTGCAGACCAGGCTCATCAGGCTAATGGGGCGGTAGTTCCCGGGGTCCGTCGTGGCTCCCCCTTTGTGAAGTGGGATAACCGTCATAGTGCACCATTCAGTGGGTACAAAGCCTGAGGTGAGGCTATGATTGAACATGGTACTTAGGTAGGGTGCCAGTTCATTCTGTAGTTCGTGTAGAATGCAGCCTGGGATATTGTCAGGTCCAATGGATGCTGTGTTCTTGGCTTTGGAGAGTGTGTTTTTTACCTCTGCAGCCATGATTATAGGAACTTTGCATTCTTCTGGTATAGAGATGGGCCCTCTAGGGGGTGAGAGGGGGGGTAAAGTTAGCACTGAACCTATCTGCTAGGATATTGGCAATATCAGTTGGTTATGTATATTTAGTGCCATTGTGCTGTAACTCAGAACAGATCTGAGTGTTCCCATTGAGATTCTTGACATAGCTATAGAATGCTTTGTGGTTGTCTTTAGAGTCAGTGGCAATTTTGTTTTCGTAACTAGCTTTGGAGGATTTTATGAGGGATCTCAGCTTCTTACTGAGGTTGACCAGGGAGTTCCTCCAGTCATGGGATTTTACTCTTTTTTGCAACAGTTTCTTTCTTCTGTTGTAGAGTTTGTTTATGGCAGAGGACCACCAGATTGGCTTCCTTTTTTTGAAAGATAACATCTTGGTTCTATTAGGGATAGCATTCTCCATGCACTTATGTAAGTGCTTATAAAGTGCATTTGTGTAGGATTCAGCAGTCATACCTCTATTGTCCATCTGCATGGGTGTCATGAAGTTTGCCAATTCTGTCTTAAGAAGTGTGAAGTTGGCTTTGGAGAAGTTTTTACGATGGTTTTCCTAATTGGGGGTGGGGGTGGGATGTGGATGTCTAGGCTGATTAGCTTGTGGTCGGATTTGACCAGCAAGGAATTGACCTCTGGTGTGGAACACCAGTTTCCCATGTTGGTAATGACCAGGTCTGGGATATTGCTGCCCCTGGTGGGGGTGTGAATAAGTTGATCCAAGGCATTGGAATTTATGAATTCTAGAAAACTTTGAGCAAAAGAGTTGGTACATGAGTAGTTTTCCCAGTTAATGGTGGGGTAGTTGAAATCACCCATTATTAGAGTGTTGGATTGTACCCTAATACTTTCCAGTGTATCAAGAAACGAGGAGTGGGAATCCTGGAGCATGGTGGGGGGTCTGTAGCAAGCTACAATTTGGATGGCGGTTTTGCCCAGAGTGAGTTGCACTTGGATAATCTTGGATGCATTATGCTGTGCAACTAGCCTGGAAGTGTGGATATCCTTAGTGAATATGGACACGCCTCCACCTTTAGTGCTTAGTTCTGGGTTAGGTCACCAAAAGGTATGGTATGAATTGTAGCCTGGTAATGCAGGGGTGCTCTCTGGAGCTTTGAACCAGGTCTCTGTCACTGCACAGATGTCAATGTTCTCCATTTTAAGGAGTGCCTCGAGTGAGTGCATTTTGAGGTTTAGACTTCTAGCATTGAGTAGCATTACCCTCAGATTTTGCTTGCTTGTACCTGTTATGGTGGCGAATTTGTCATTTGAACCTTGCCTAAAATAGGCACTATAGGGGTGGCAAGAGCCTTAGCCAGTATCCAGAATCCTAAGGGCGACAGGTGCAGGCCATCTCTGGCAAAGCATCATGGTCTGTCGATTATGTCGTCCCAGGCAGACAAATACTGGATCCCCTTAGAATGACACCAGAAGCTTAGCCAATTTCTACTGCACTCTTCCCAGTTTGCTCATGCTTGTTTTCTTATAAGGTTTTCATATGGTTATTCCATACTCAAGTTTGGGTCTAATGTAATTAACAAGCAATGACTTCATCATTTCTGACTTCCTAGACTTTATAAAACTGTTATACAATATATAGTTCTATAACTATCATTCACTAATTGGTAGATGTAGGTTTATAGGTTCGTTGAAGTTTACTAGGCTAACAGCAGCTAGGGCTTTTTAAGACAGGAAATGGATCCCAAATCTCTGACAAGTTCTGGTATCCTTGATAAGTGTAAGCAGGGACTTGGGAGATGAATCATTTGCAAGCAGGGACATGGGAGATGAACCATTTATAGGCTGCCTGTGTCCATTAGAGACATAGGTTCCAATAAGGGATGAATTTCCTGTTCCCCATCCAATTGTCCAAGTTACACTTGAAATGGGTTAGGGATAAACTCTGCTTCTTATGATGGTAGCCTGTTCCAGAAAAGGGGTAGTCTCTGGGATACAAACCAGTCTCTCCAGCAGGTGCTATTTATAACACAGGCAAGGTTTACATCTTTAGAACTGGTAATGTTGGTGCTGTTTGTTTTGTAGATATTCAGGAGTTCCAACAGAGTAGCAAACTCTCCTTACCCTGGACAAGCAAATAAGTGCACTAGTGAAATCCTCCAAAGCAAACTTTGAGACCAAACTGGCCACATCTACTAAAGACAATCATAAGGCTTTCTTCACATATGTCTGCAATCTCAAGAGAAGCACCCAGATCTGCTCAGAACTGGTGGTCAGGGACACCACATGCACAAACCCTGCAGATATAGCCAACCTGCTGGCAGACAGGTTCAGTGAAAACTTCACTCCTCTGTCCCCCCATAAGTAAAACAGGACATCCTCATTAGCTGCACCCCTCCCCTTATATCTAAAAAGCAAGTCACCACTGCCCTCTCAAAGACAAAAAAATACAGCCTCCATGGGATCCGATAACATCCCAGGCTGCATCCTACATGAACTCAGGCAGGAACTTGCAGCACCATTAGGCACCCTGTTCAACCAAAGCCTGAGTACCAGCTTTATCCCAGTCAAGTGGAAGACAGCTACTGTCATCCATTTGCACAAAGGTGGAGCGTCCACCAACCCAGGAAATTATAGACCTATCAGCCTAACTAGCCTGATCTGCAAGGTCATGAAATGGATTATCATGGACCTCATTAACAAGGACATTGACAACCTCCGGACACTTGATCCCACACAGTTTGGTTTTGTCAAGTGGAGGTCATGTCTGCTAAATTTGGTCAACTTCTTTGAGACAGTCACAAAAGCCATAGATGAGGGGAAAATGGTGCACACTGCCTACCTTGACCTGACCAAGGCCTTTTCCCCACTCAGGTATAATAGATAAACTCTCTCAACTAGGCATAAATTCATATGTTACCAGATGGGTAGCAAACTGGCTCACTGATAGAACCCACTTAATCAAAATAGGGGAAGCCACCTTAAGTAGTGGACCCATAACAAGTGGTGTACCCCAGGAATTGGTCTTGTGGCCTCTGCTGTTTGGGATATACTTTTCAGAGCTGCAGGCCAAATCTAGTGGGCTATGGCTGACCAAGTTTGCAGATGACTACAAGCTGGGTGCTGTCATCAATTCCCCTAGTGATGTGGACATCCTGCAAGAGGATCTCACCCAAACAAATGACTGGAGCCAGAAACATGGCCTCAAACTGAATGCCAAAAAATGCATCATCATCCCTTTTGGGAGAATGATGTCCCCACAAATTATCACATTGATAATAAGGCATGAAGCATGCAATCAGTCATGAGGGACTTGGGAACCCAGGTTGATAGCAAACTGACTTCTGGCCACCACATTTCCTCCATTGTAGGGAAAGCTTTCTACATGGCCCACCTCATTAGTAAGGGTATCTCATCCAGGGACAAGGTGGCCATGCCTGGTTAGGTGCAAAGCTGGCTCTACCCATATACCCAGGTGCTTAAATGAATCTACAGTTTCAATCACTGTGCACTGCATTAAATATTTAAATTTCAATTTATATCTCCTAAATCTCATATGCTTACTTTTTGATGTATTTGTCAGCATATTATTCTTCTGTATCAAATGGTCAATTTAGTCAATTTCTTTTGCGCACTTGCCTTATCTGTGACACATGTAATCAGTTTACCCAGTTTCAAGTCATCTGCATATAAACTGTAGAACACCTCAGATAAAAAAAAATATGTCTGAAAGATACAATTTAAACAAGTATGGGTCTAGGACAGAGCTCTTTGGGGCTCCCTGACTGTAACCAAGAATTTCACTTTTCCAATTGCTGTATGATATTTGCCATGTCATATTTGTAAGTCATCTTATCAGGAGAACATCAGTACCTAGTTGTTCTAATTTATTAATCCGTATTGTTTGTATGACCCTTTGAAATGCTGAAGTTAAAGCCATATAAATTAAATCACAGTACAATTTTTCATTCATAGCTATTATTAAATTGTTATAGAATATCATGTTACAGCTGATAATAGATCTATTTTCAACATATGCATACTGATACATTGTTTCAAGTCCCAACCTTTCCAGTTCTGACAATAACTTATCCAATATTACCTTCTCCATTATTTTTCTACAACATGAATGTAGACTTAAGGATCTGTACGACTCTGGGTTTGTTCTACCCCCCTTTCCCTTATAAGCCCATGTCTGCAATCTTGTGGAATCTCACCATATTTACATAACATAGTAAATAATAGATATAATGGTTCTTTAAGTTCTTGCTGAAGTGTTCTCAGGTCATTATTACTAATTCTGTCTCCTCCCTGTGCTTTGTTTGGATCCAGATTGCACAGTTCTTTTTCAATATAATTAAATTTGATTTTGGTATCTGAGATTACCTGGATGTCACTAGGACAACTTATTGTCCCCTTTGTGGAGCAAAACTGCTTTGCATAATATTTTGTAAATATATCTGTAATCTGTTGTGCCTGAGAATATATTTTTGAACCTACAGTTTATCAATCTGTACGTCTTTACTCCTTCCACATCTTATATAGCTATAAAATGGTTTCCTACTATGCTCAATATCTTTATATAAATTTTCTTCAAATTTTTCTTGATCTTGTCTCACACTATGCTTAATTTGTTTGCCCAGCTTGTTTATTTCAGTTTTCAGAGTTGTAGATCAACCTCTTTTCCATTTCTTATATTTTTTGTCTCTCACTCTAATCAGGTCTTTTTCTTATGGAAATATAACCCCCTGACGTTGTGTGACTAGATCCTGATATTAAACATTTTTTTATTGGTTTTACTCAAACAATTTATCTTTCAAAACTCTCCACATTCCTTTTGTAGTTTTTCCACTGAATGTAGCACTCCAATTAGTTTTACATAGTGACTGCATTGCTTCCATATAATCTGAAATTAATCTTCTACATATTGCTTTAGATTTCAGTTTAGCAGGATTATCTAGCTAACCTTTGTAACCTCATGATCATTGCAAATAAATTGTGATAAGACTTAACATGAAATAACAGTAATTTCTGGAGGAACACAGTGTCTAGCATACTCTGTTTCTTTGTAGTTTTTTTTTAGAATCTGAAGCAATTGTTGTTACTGAACATGCATTGTGAATAATTTCCTTGATAATATTGTTGAATCAATTTTATTCCGGTCTGCTTCTGGTTAATTTAAGTTCCCAGCCACTATTATTCTTCCTTCTTATATTTCATGCAAGAAATGTATGAATTCCTCTAGGTCATCAGCACTTGACTTTAGTGGTCTATACACCCAACAATTGTTATGTGTTCCAGGGTTGTCTTTATTGTCACAATTTATCATTGAACACGTAATAATCATAGGTCTCATAGTTATCTTTAATCCCTGTCATAACACCTTCACCTGAGTTTTTGTTAGAATGTCCGTTACAGTGAAAGCATTTATACCCAGACAGAAATGGTTTCCAGTCATTGCTCTTTAACCATGTTTTACAAACAATAGGAACATTGTCAGTCTTGTGGGAACATAGCTTCTTAATTGCTCTGTCTGACTGCAGGGACCATTGATCCTTGACAGGAGTTTCTCTTTTTGTGAGATTGCTCAAAGAACAGGAAACAGTTACCAGTTTAGGTACAAATCTTCTGTAATATCATGCTTGTCCAAAAACACCTTCACCTGCCTCTTTGTGGATATTACTGCTCTGTTCTTATGTCCTCTAGCTTTGGGTTTTATAGGTTCATAAGTACTAGTCTATCTGCCCTTCTTAGCCATTTAAAGCCAAGCCAGTTTCCCTTTTGGTGTTCAAATTAACCTGTCCTATTTGGTGTTAAATTGGGCTTACCTATCCCATGGTCAATATTTATATGTTACTCTTTATGAGAATAACTGGGATCAAGCCATAGATAATTTGTGGTTACTCATGCACAGGATAAAGAATTTAGAAGCTGCCTCTGTCCATTAGTAGTAATACAAGGTGCAGTCCTGGGGTAAATTTTCTGTTTCCCATCCATAGATCAAAGTTACAGTTGAATATGGACAGAGATGAGGTTTATTTTATGTGGATGAGAAGTCTGTTCCAGGAAATAGTGTCCTCCACAAGACATACCTGTCCCTCCAAACCATTCTGTTGATGCTGCAGAAGAGGTTTAGATCCCTCAGCCAAGTATTTATGATGCAATTTGATTTACTGATGTGCAGTATGTCCATCAGTATTGGGTCAGAGGATGGCTCATATGCCAGACCCATCACCTCTTAGCAGTCTGTGAGATACTGATTATAGAGACAGAGCTTTGATTCTGTCCTTGTAGAACATATTGCTAAGGCCTTGTATCCTTTTAATAGGGTATCTCTGTGGGCGTTCAATTTGTTGCATGTGTCTGGATGTGTCTGGACAGACACATGCTAAAGGGGGCATTTTATTCAATGACTGGCCAAATGAAGGCTGTGTAAAGGGGGACAATGGCATCCCTAAATTGAGACACAATGTCTTGGTTTATAAACTGTGCATAAAGACTTTCTTACAACAGTGGACAGATACTGATTAAAAGTTCAGCCACTGTCCACATAAATTCACAAATCCTGAACAAATGGGTCAACTTTTAGGAGCATAGTGTAACTGTGGCAGTGTGTTAGATAGATGACTTCCCAAAGAATATGATAATGCATTTTTTGGCAATTAGTTTCAGTCCATGATTTTCACAAGATTTATTTATTTGGGACAAACATTCTGAATGGCTAAGTCATTTGTGGAATCAATGAATACTCCTAGCTTGCAGCCATCTGCAAGCTAGGTCAACCTGAGCCCTTTGGTATTGGCTTTGACTTCAGAGAAGCCAGCGCCAAATAGGAGAGATCCCAGCACAGAACTCTGGAGGTTTCATTGATGATTGGTCTCGTTGTGGACCAAACTTCTCCTGTTTTGATTTCCTGCATCCTATCTGTGAGCCAGTTGGCCTTATATTTTTATAGCATAGCACATTAGTTCTCTAACCATGGTCTTACCATCCCACATTCTACAAAATATCCAAAGTATTTCTCTTCCTCCATGTTCAGTTTACTTTTCTGAACATTGACCATTAAGCCTGCTGTTTTAATAGATTCTAACACAGCCTGCACATCTGGTAAGTTTAACACCCAGTCCCCTTAATGGGTGACTATATCTTCCAAGTATGCAACATTCCTAGCTATGGATAATGAAAAGGCATTCTTTAGCTACATCAGAAATCTAAAAGGGAAGGCCCAGCTTTGTGCTGAACTGGTAGTGGATGATACCACTCATACTGACCCAGAGGACATTGCCAACCTGCTAACAGACACATCTGACACAGACTTCGCCTCCTGTCCCCAACAGCCATACCCCAAAACATACTTGTCAGCAGTCCTCTACTTAGCATCTCCAAAGAGCAGTTCATAATCGTGCTCTCCGTGGCCAAAAACACAGTCTCTATGGGAATGGATAACTTCCCAGGCTGCTACTAAATGGTCTAAAACAGAACCTAGTGAAACCACTTGGCACTCTCTTCAACCACAGTCTAAGTCCTGGATTTGTCCCAGCAGAGTGGAAAATAGGAGGAGTAAATCCCTTGCACAAAGCAGGTCCATTAGCTGACCCTGGGAACTATAGACCCATAAGCCTAAACAGCTTATTTGCAAGGACATGGAGAGAATCATCATGGACCTTACCATCAAAGACATAGGTAAACTTCACATTCTAACCAAACCCAATTTGGCTTCATTAAGGGTAGATCATGCTTATGAAACCTGGTGGACTTCTTTGAGAATGTCACCAAAGCCCTAGATGACAGCAAAACAGTACATACAATCTATTTTGACTAAGCCAAGGTTTTTGACATAATCCCCCACTCAGGCATCTTGAAGAAACTCACCCAGCTGGGAATTAACCCATATGTCACTAGATATGTAGCCAACTGGCTAACTGACAGAACACATACAGTCAAAGTTGGGCATTTCACCTTTACCAGCAGACCAATTGCCAGTGGTGTACCACAAGGCTGTGTGCTGGGCTCCCTACTGTTTGGAATCATTTTTCAGAAGTCCATGTGAAAATAGATGGGCTGTGGCTTACCAGGTTCATGAATGACTGCAAACTGGGTGCAGTCATTTAGTCCCCCAATGATGATGACATACTACAAAAAGGGCTTACACAAACAGATGATTGGTGCTAAAGCTATGGACTTAAACTAAGCACAAAAAATGTATTATTATCCCTTTTGACAAAGGGGAAGTCCCTGCAAATTACAATATTAACAGTACCCCCCCCCCCCTTAGCTCAAACCCTGTGGTAATAGATTTGGGAATACAATTTGATAGCAACCTTAACTTCAATCATTATGTGTCCACAGTGGTAAGGAAGGCCTTCTGTGCTGTACATCTGATAAATAAAGACATCACATCCAGAACTAAGGATGTTATAACTCCCCTCTGCTCATCCATCATCAGACTACTAATAGAGTACAACTCTCCTTTCTGTATGTACCTCACCAGACACCTGCAGCAGCTGGAGAGACCTCAGATGTTTCTCACCAAGAAAATTCAGGGCCTTCAACACATGACCTACATGGACAGACTGAAGGCCCTGTCACAGAACTCTGTATCTTATAGGCTGCTGAGAAGTGACATTTGCCTGACCTACAGAGCAGTCTCAGACCCTGCCCTAATAGAAATGCTGCACATCTGTAAGTCAAATGGGATAAGATTCACTTGCTCTAGGGATATTAACCTAGCCTGCAACATTAACAGGACATGCTGGAGAGACAGATATGTCTCCCAGAGATTGCCAGTCCTCTGGAACAAACTCCATATTCACATAAAACAGAGCTCCTCAGTGATCATATTGAAATGTAACTTAGACAAATGGATGGGAGACTACAAATTTACCCTGGTGTTGTAACCTATGTCTCTCTTGTATAAGGGCAGTCAGTACTGATCATAGACTCATGCTACAAATATAGACCATACAACTTTATCAATAAAAGAACAAGGGTATAACATGGCAAAGGTATAACATGGCTAGGCTTATAAAAACCTTAGGGCCAATAGCCTAGTAACTGCCTATGAACCTATGAACCTACGGAGCATATCATATGTGAGCCTGAGATATTGTATACACTGACCTCTAAAATGTGGCTGGAGTTCCATACAGGTAAGATGATAACAAGGTGTACTAATACCTGCCTTTAGGATGCTCAAAAATGTTTTTTTTTTCCCTTTTTTTCACAGTGAGGAAAAGTAGTATCTAACAATAATCCTTTTTCAAGGGTAGTGCTGTCAAGTATCTGGTCTTTCCTAGGTTTTTTAACAATTTATCATTTCTTTGCATGGGGGAACTAACAAACTTTAAAATGCTGTTCAGTTTCTTAAGCTATTATTGGATCTGATCCTTCAATGAGGTATAGAAACTAGCAGCATTAGAATGCTCCAGTCACACTGTGGCATCTCTATTACTCTTAATTTTAGCATTTTTGAACTTCACTTACTATTAGTTTTTGTGCCTCTGGTACTATGTAAGATGCCAGCCTAACATTCACTCCATGTTTTGTCTCTCTATTATGTTCTCTCTGTTTAGTTCTCTCAGACATGCTTAAGAGTACACCTTTGTTTCTTAACCATAGATAGCTTTTGCACTTTTGACAATAATTCTTCTAACTGAACTTCAGGCAGACATTCTCTGATATCTTCTTTATGAATTTAAGCTTTTAGACTAGGCACATAACTTGCTGCTTCTTTTCATGATTTCTGCATGCTATTGAGATAGATTTTCTGTGTTTCTCATTCATGACTATATAATTTTGCAGTTCACTGAACTGATCCTTTCAGTTATCTCATGTGATCTTTAACACTTAAGAAATATGTTCCCCACAGAGGGTGTTATTACTGCTACTTGACTCCTGAGTTAAAATTTCTATGTCATTCTTATTTTAAGCTCATTGTTACAGCTCTCAAACTTTTGCTCCCTAACTGTATATATAACCAGCTCAATAGCGGATTCATGAATCTGCAAAGGGGGGGTGGTGCAGTCTGGTTAATTGACTACCACGGTGGGAGTGGAAACGTGGGACATTGGGTTTGGTGGATGTGGAAAGATCTGTGATAAGGCAGCAATATACATTCAGTTGCTCATGATTTTGTTGT
Organism: Protopterus annectens; assembly: GCF_019279795.1. Lineage (NCBI taxonomy): Eukaryota > Metazoa > Chordata > Ceratodontiformes > Protopteridae > Protopterus > Protopterus annectens. The sequence goes on along the minus strand of NC_056745.1, from coordinate 348,566,222 downwards.
GGATGTGGCATTAGAAACAGTTTTATCCTGTGCAGCACACAGCACATTTACTAATAGCACAAGTTTTTTTCAACGCATGCCTGAGAGATTGGTTGTCCACGCTAAGTCACAGTCTCCTTCCATGGTATAGTTAGCATATTCATTGGTATAACCTATGAAAGCATCCCACTGAAGGTGATATTAGCCACATTGAGTACCATAGTAAAGTTAAGTAATTTTTTTAAGTAAAAAAATATATATGTGGAAACAGTGAAGTTCAGTTAAGTAAAAGTAACACAGCAATCAAGAAAGTAGTTGTTAAGAAACATCTCAGAAAGCAAATAATCAGTTTAATAATTCTAGTAACCTTATAGATGAAGCCAGTAAAACAGATATTTCCATATGAATATATTTTGACTAAATACTTTCTGAGCTTTCATTAGCAATGCTGTTTTAGTTTCATCTTGGATTTGTCTCTGTGTTAAACCTAAAAAACTCAATGTCTTCCTTTTCATCTTTTCAAGGTATTCAGGTTTACAAGTCAAATAACCATTAATCTTGCCACTACATGAATAACAACATGTCCTATTTTGATTACAATTTCACAGGTAATAAAAACGTTTTGCAACATATGTTTTAAATACACAGGATGCTTTGTTAAAATAAACTATTTCACACACCCTGTTGGCAAAGGAGTAAACCTACATGTAACAGTCTGCTTAATTCGGAGTCAGTCATTTGGGACTTGGCTGGCTGTATTGATAACAGACTCTTCATTGACCCCCTTGCCTCTGTGGTGGTTAGAAATCCTTTAACCTTAAACAACATATCCTTTGTATTATCCCATCATGGTCTAATGATGTTGTAGTACCTACTTTATCCCTCCCATATTAGGGCAATCATTGAATATAATGCCTGATTCAGCATGTACCTCACTAACTCTTAACATGCTTAAAATGCAGCAGTTTTCTCACTAGACAGACTAAAATCTAAATCCATATATTTTGTTTCATATAGACTCCACATGGGTGATTCTTGGTTATGAACAGCCCAGTATCCAAGGACCTCTTTCACCTAACATGTTTCATTCTGATCAGCTGTATATATATATATATATATATATATATATATATATATATATATATATATATATATATGTATATGTATACACACAGTAGTCTTCCTTACGTCTACCCTCAAAAGCAAGCATCCTGTATATGTCTGATGTTTAACTGTGAGAAAAGTGAAAAAAGTGTACTCCAGTTTCTTACTCCTGAACAGTATACAACCACTAGACAAGCAATAGTCAACTTTTACAAATCTCTAATGCATAATTGTGAACAAAGTTAAAGAAATAATGACCACACTTACCCCAACTGTCATGTAACCTATAACGACTTAATGTGAACACCTTTGAAAAGGGTTGATTTTAGACTAGACAAAGCTCAGTGAAGATGCTAAAGACGTGTGAAAAAAAAAAACTTTATACAGCTGGTGGTGTGGGGGTTGAAGGGCCAAAGAAACTCTGATGGTCTAGATGCTGTGTGTTAATTGTGTTTTTACTGCTTTCCAGAAGACTTAACCCTCAATAGTGTGTACATCTACAGATAAAATCAGTGATATAATTTTACACACTCACACACATACTGACTCTGCCCCTGGCAAACCACATCTATCACAAGACAGATAAACAAACACACACACACACACACACACACACACACACACACACACACACACACACACAAGCCTCACTCTCACCTACATGGCATATTTTGGGGGAGTTTGTAGAAAATGAGAGCACCTGGATAAAACCCACAAAAACAAAGGGTGAATATGCAGGTTCCACACAGAAATCAAGTCACAATGAAGAACCTTACCAGAGAACCAAGTGATGTGAAATGGAAATGAGTCATGCTGTGTCACTGTGCAAGAAATCAACTGCTTTCTCAAACATCCTGCCTAGGCTACCCAAAATACTAATTTGTGCCACAGTACTGTGTATTAAATGGACAAAAAATGTAAATATAAATAACTACAAAAACAGAGATAGTTAGAGACCAACTATCAGTGCAGCATTTTCCAGCACTGTGTATGCTTTCATTTCATACCTTAGAAGTACCAGAACATGTTTATATGGTAAAGTTTTTAATATATTTATTAGCAAATAACATATATTCATAATATTCCTGGAAAATAACTTAATTTACTCTGGTTTCCAGAGCCAGATCGTGGTCAAATGGGGCCCTAGACAAGATAATCATTGTGGCCCCAGATAAGGTAATGTTTGGGTCAACACACACTCACAGTATCCCCCCACAGCCATTCCAGTGTTCCATTACTTGGCTATTTCTTCCCATTCACCATTAACACTGTTCAAATTTTTCAGTGTACATACTGTTTTATTCTTTACTTCTACAATGATTGCAGATATTTGGATTTAATTTAAAACTTTTATTTTGAATTTTATAAAACAAACACTGGTAGACATTTGCTAAACAAAACAATACAGTCTCACAGTGAAAACAGACTTAACATTAACAGTAAACTCCTCTGGCCTTGAAACTCACATTCATTGAAATAGCATTGAAACCCACATTCAAAGAAAATGCATTTGACCAGTGGCAGAAAAAAGTTTACCTTTGGGTTCAAATCATAGACCCCTTCCACACATTTTAGGACCATGCATACATGCATGTGCTCTTGGATTCACCTTACTAATTGTATTAAACTATATCCCTTGTATAATGCAGCACCACTTGTTAGACTCTGTTTTAAATGTGTAATTTTGAACATTTTTCTTGTAAGCAATGAAACAAAATGTAATACCCAATGATGACAAAACTGCCCATTTCAGAATCTTTCAACCACAGAAGGCCACTCAAACTTCTGTCATTACAGTGCTTGCTGCCCTCGAAAAAAAAAAACAAAATGGTAAGCTGATAATACTGCAATAGGGAAGGGATGGCAAACTGACAACAGGTTCGTAGGTATTAGGCATTGCATCCAAAGAAAAACACACTCAAGACTGCAGAACCCCTTCCCAAGTACAATGCATCAGCTATCCATCTGCATGCTGTGGGAGTAGAACCTACAGCTTTTTTTATTAAAACCAGGTATGGTAACTGTTGTACAACTAACATAGTTTTTAAATTTTAAGCACAACAGTGATGCCCATTTGCTAAACAAAGTAGTTGCACATTGAAAACAGACTTGGCAAGAGCAGCAGTACACTTCTCTACCCCTGAAGCTGCTGAACCAAGTAAAACAACCCTCAACATCACCAGTTCCTCCATTTGTAAAATAATTCCATTCCCTGTTACAACTTAAAATGAGTAACTAAAAATAAGTAACTCTTATCACTACAAATATTGAGGCTTATGAAACAGCTGCATTGTGCAGGTAACAGAGCCAGAACATGGTCAAATGAGGGCCAAGGCAGGGTAATGGATCAGCCTCCCCTCCCCACAGCCATTCCTTGTCGCATTACTTGGCGATTTCTCCCCAGTTACCATAAATACTGTTCAAACCTCTCCGTGTGCATACTGATTTCTGCTTTACTTCTACAATGCTTAGAGATGTTTGTATTTAATTTAAAACTTTTATTTCAAATTTTATAGCACAAATACTGATAGACATTTGCTAAACAAAACAATACAGTCTAACAATGAAAAAAGACTTGGAATTAACACTTCTCTGCCCTTGAAACTCACATTCATTTAAATGGCATTGAAACCCACATTCAAAGAAAATGCATCTGGCCAGTGGTGGATAAAGTTTACCTTTAGGATGTTTTCAAATCACAGGCCCCTTGTACACATTTGTGTGTTCTTTGATTCACCTTTCTGATTGTATTAAATTATATTCCTTGTATAATACAGCACCACATGATAGAACATGTTGAAAGCAATGAAACAAAATGTATGAACCAATGACAAAACTGCGCAATTCAGAACATTTCAACCATAATAGGCCACTGAAACTTCTATCATTACAATCCACTAATATCAGTCAATATGCACAATTTCTGCAGAAGTTAAAGTCTTCTGAAAAATTCCACATTGAATATATTCTATAACTAATGAAGAGGTTGCTGCTAGCAAACAACTTTATATTTCTTTGTTTCTTCTACAAATTCAGTGCCTGTTGCTCTTGAAGAATAAATTGACTGCATTACATTAAAAAAATGGTAAGATGGTAATATTGCAATAGGGAATGGATGGCAAATTGATAACAGGTTCATAACTAGGCATCTCATCCAAAGGAGGATGTATTGAGGACTGCAGCACCCCACCCCCCTTGATGTCCAACACTGTATCAGCAATACATCTACTTGCGGTGGGAGTAGAACCCATAGCCTTCTGCATCAAAAGTAAGGATGTTACCTGTTGTTCTACTAACAATAATTTTCAACTCTACAGCACAATAGTAATAGCATTTGCTAAACAAAACAGTTGCATATTGTAACTTAGCATGAGCACCAGTAAACTTCTTTTCCCTTGAAGCTCAAATTAATTGAAAAATGCACCTGAAACACATTACCTTGAGAAGTGCTCCTGAAACTCAATTCCTTGAAAAATGCACCTGGCAGCTTGGTGGTTGGGATAAAGGATTCTGGCATTTGTTTCCTGTAACTAACCTGTAACTGAGGTACAGGGTTTGAGTGTAAGCAACTTAACTGCCTGCTGTCCCTAATTAGGGCATTTTACATACACACACACACACACATGCACACACACCCAGACACACACACACACACACACACACACACACACACACACACACACACACACACACAACCTCTTAGCACAATACATCAGGACAAAACCTGAACAATAGGGATACATTTTAAATATTGCTGTCATAAAACTTATAAAGTTGCTAGAATAAAAGGTCTTGTGTTACCATACATTTTCTGAAGAGAATGAAGTCTAAATCACAAATGCCTGTCAATATTTAGTGAATTCAGTCCTCACTAATTTGACACAAAAATCCAGAAAATCACAAATTTTATGCGGGACAGACCAAAAATATGAGGTTAAAATCTGAACCATACCTCTCAACCTCTTAGCACAAAAACTTGGAGAAAGCCTGACATAAGGGGGGGGGCAGATTTTAAATATTGCTCTTATAAACTTAGAAAGTTGCTAAAAAAACAGGATTTGTCTTGGTATGCATTTTTCTGAAGGATATGAAGTTTGAAACTCAAATGTATGTCATTATTTAATGACTTCAATTTTCAAATCATCCAAGTGATTTGCCATAGAATCAGACATTTTATGAGGAATAGACCAAACATATGAAGCAAAAATCTGGACAGTTGGAGAGTGCTCACTCTCTCTCTCTCTCTCTCTCTCTCTCTCTCTCTCTCTCCCTCACACACACACACACACACACACACACACACACACACACACACACACACACACACACACACACACACACACATGGACTCCATGCATGTCTATCTGTGTTGTCTGCAGCACACACTCTAGTTTTGTTCTGCTATATGTGGAGCATTCTGCCATTTCCATTCATCATCATAACTCTCTGTTGTTCTTCTGCTTTATTTTCCTCAATCCCACCCATCCCCCCAATCCCTTATGTTAGTAATGGCAAATATTGCGGTTTTCTTCTTCAGAATAAATATGTTGATGCAAAACACACTCTTCCATAGACTTTATAAGTGAATTTGATTAGTTTTGGATTCCCTCTAACTTTGACCCTTCTTTATCATTATTTCTGTATTTGTCCCTAATTTTGAGCAAGGATTTCAAAGCTTTATTCACCAAAAAAGCAGTTTTAATTAGTTCAAATCACAAAGTAGATGCAGACCATAAAACACCAATAACTGAAATCAAAACAAATGGTCTGGGCACACTGAAATCAGCTAAAATAACAAATGTTATTCTAAAAGTTCATATACAAGTTCATACACAAGCGCTTTCACCCTGACTCATTGCAGGGCTTTTTCAAGTGAGACTCATTTGAAAAAGCCCTGCATTGAGTCAGGGTGAAAGCGCTTGTGCACGAACTTGCATATGAACTTTTAGAATAACATTTTTTATTTTAGCTGCTTTCAGTGTGCCCAGACTGTTTGTTTTGATTTCAATTTTAATTAGTTGCCATTACCACAACTGCAATTGCAAACCGTGAGTATAACATGGTCGCGTTAATTAACTTCTGACTTCTCTTCCTACATTAGCAAATAAAACAAAGCATGATTGGCACAAGGAAACTGCACAATTCTTTACATTTAAACAAAGAAACTAGGAGACTAAATGACATGAATGTACTAAGTTTGAGACTGCCTTTTCTCAGAATGTTTTCTTTTTCCAATGTATGGCAATCTCAAAGTTGGTATTTATAAGTTCAGTGGTGTGGAGGACTTGACAAAGATAAGTTTAAGGGAGAATAGCGATATCTGCTGTTCTATATTTTTGATGACTGCAGAACATATATCAGTATGAAGCCAAGGCATGTTTATTTTTCATTTTTTTTTTTTTTAAGGATTTTTGGCTCAGTGAAGTACTTACAGTTGAGTGAAATGCTAGGGAAAACTTTCAGAAGTGGCTGGAGGAGCGTCACTTGTCAGTCCTTGGATGGAGCACACACATCTACTGAAGTAGCTCAAGGAACGTCCTAGCTGACTTTGCCCTTAACTTCTTAGCAGGATTACTCTGGCTTCTGGAACATGATTGGACTGTGGAAATCAGCTGACAAGGAATTAATCCTCACAGTTAAATCGTATTTCCGGAGACTCCCTTGCAAGGCAAAAACAAAAATGTAAAATGGCAAATAGCAAGGCTGAAAAGCAAAATGTAGCTCCAAAAGCAGTACAGTTGAGAGATTAATGCCCATAATAGGGCACTTTAAAACACCACTGGTAAATCTGCCATTGATTGAAACAGAAAAATGTACACTCTTGGCTGTACATTTTCCAATTTCAACAAATAAACAGTGCGTTTCTTTTTTTTTTTTTTCATACCATGAATGTACACTACTTTAAAAAAAGGGCAATGCGCGCCCCTGCACCCAGGCCTAAATCACCACTGCAGCTGTAATCTATCCTGTGAACTAACATTGTTCTAACTGAATTTAAGTGATATTGTCTGTTCTTCACAAATCTCTTTAGTAATATCACACAGTCCTCTGGGATGTCTACAGTACAACAGTTCAAATAGGGTAAGCCTAATTGGGTTTGTGTCACTTCTCCTATTGGAAAAAGTAAATAAAGTAACAATTGGTTCCAGTTTATGCCATCTAAATTAATAATGTTCCTTAGCTTGAATTTCAATGAATTATTGAACAGCTCTACTAATGTCGTAGTATGCTGATGCTAAACTGACAACCATTTAAGTTTTCAGCATTATCGTAAGTGATGGAAGGCCACTTAATATAGAGGGAATGAATTGATCAGTAAGTATCTCCTTAGAGATACCCACTCCACAGAATAACAATAGTTTTAAGATTATCCTTGTGCAAAGGCACCAGTTCTGGAAACATCTAACCTAGTCCATGATTACTAGTATGTACTGACACCTACTTGTAGAGTGTACTATTAGCCTGCAATATCTGTAGCAATACATTCAAATGGAACCACAGTGATAGGCAATGGGGTCAATGGACTATACATCTGGAATGGGGGTGTGATTTTTCTGACATTCTAGGCAGAAAGCACAGATGTTTTCTATCTCTTTCATTAAGATTGATCATAAATCTGTCTATTACTCTTTCCATAGTTTTATCCACCCAAAGATAATTCATACTAAATGACTATGGATTAGTTTACTAACTAACATCCTATCATTATGGTATTATGTTTTGGCACAAGCCATTGATGTAAAATGTCCTGCATGTATTTACTAAGTATACATAAGAAGTCATCTTTTAATCAAGGACTGGATTAAGAAATAATTAGAACAGCTTGTTCACTATTTCCCCTCTGCCATTGATTACCTTCTTGTGCCTTACTAAAAGGTGTCATTACCACTGTGTGTTTATATGGCTTACTTGCATGTCTACTAACTAATGAGTGCTCTCTTTAGCAGTTTGTCTTGATGTTAAAATTACATCTTCCTCTCCCAAAGTCAGTGACACAGCAACTTTTCTATGTCTTCTCTAATGAAAAATAGTTTAAGGCAAACATTTCCTTCTGATTTAACTTTTCCACTATATTAGACAGTCTCTTAAGAATTTTTAGCACCTCTTTCCCCTTGAGCATAAGTTAAGCTCTGCATTTTCTACCTATCTCATGCTTTCTACATTTTTTGTTTGCTAACACTTATTTTGCATCTCTGTACAACCATCTGCCTTGTACTAATTGCTTAGAGCTTAAAGTCATTTCACCTTCATTTGCTATGCTGACATTTCTTACAGAATTGGATTTCTTTTTTTTTCAAAATATTTCTTTATTAAATTTTTTATAATATATAATGTTAAAAATAATATCTTGACAACAAAACAAATGCAAATAATTACAACAAACACAAGAAACAACAGTCCTATAAGTATATACATTATATACAATAGAAGTCACCTCAAAAAGCTAACTTTTAAATAACTAATAGAAAGAAGAAGGATATTGGAAGGAGCATATCACGTTGAAGGGTATAAATGAAGTAAGAAAGGTCTTTATTATATCCAGGTATAATAGATATATACTTAAATGTAGCTATAAAGAAACAAAGAGACTGGTTCTTGTTGTAGGAAAAGACCAAATCTAAGTCTATTTAATAGGGTTAAGAAATAAACTGGTTTTACTTCTTAAGAATTATGTCAAGCAAGTAACCCCAGCATTTATGACAATATTGCTTTTGATTTGTAGCTGCATATGCTAATTATGAGAGGAAATATACATAATAGCCAGGTTACAAAAGTCTTCCCATGAGATTGGAGATTTAGCAGTCCAGCTTTTTGTGATGTAAAATTTAATAAGGGCACAAATTGTGATAAGAATATGTTTTAAGATTTTAGGAAGTGTATTTGTGGTGATATGTAGAACAACCATTTCCCATGATAAGGTGGATTTTTCGTATACCATTTTCTCTGGTCTAGCTCTCAAAGAACACCATAAGTTGTAGACCTTATTACACCCTCAAAAAACATGCAAAATATCTGATATTTGATTTGGGCAGTATGGGCAGTAAGCTGAATAATTGGAGTTAAACTTGTTAATATTTGAAGGTATATAGTAAGCATTGTTGTTAATCATAATTTGAGTATACAGTAACCTTTTAAAGGGAATAAACTTAATAGTATTTTCAATGGTTATGCTTTTATTTTCTTCTGTTATTAACTGGATTTTCTCTTGCCAGTAGGTTGAAAATAATAGGGAACTCTGAGATTGTATACGCTTTATGAATATGATATTTTTTTCTTTAGTTGCTAGATTTTTAAAAATTACAATAACTAAGTTAATGTCATAGTGGTCAATTTTAATTTGAGGTAATTTAACTTTAATTAAATACATGATCATATTAAGAGGGCTAGTATATTTTTTGAGAGGTCCAATTTGTCTCTTAATTTTGATATATTAGTTTATTGCCATTTGTATATATCCCATACTGTAAATGCTTTTATTAGAGGGTAGTTAGTTAAGTTGAATGGTTGGTTATTAATTAACAGGTTAGCATTTAGGTGGAGTGGTTGCATGAAGGCAAGAGCATTAGATAAATGCAAAGATATGAATAGATTTTGGGTATTTAGAATCATATGTTTAACCAATGGGTGTAATATTCTGGTGTAAGAATTTATTTGATTAAAATTTAGAAAAGGAAGAGATTTGGGGTTCAAGTCGAAGGATTTAATTTGATCATACCAGATTTTGATCCACATGGATGTCCAAGTACTTGTGTTCGAGTCATTATTTAATATTTGGATCAACCTACAAGAAGTCATTATAGTATAATAAAGTTTAAAGTCTGGTAATCCTAGACCACCTTTATCCTTTTTAAGGGAAAGTTTTTCATAATTAATTCTGAAAGATTTTGGATGCCATAAGAACTTTGATAAGACTTTTTTCTATATCCCTAAAAAATTTTGGAGGAACAATCAAAAAGGTAGCATATAACTGAAAAAGAATTCTAGGTAAGACGTTCATTTTTACCACGCTGACTTTTGAAAGTAGAGACATGCTAATATTCTTCCATCTATTAATATAATTTTCTGTATTAGTCCAAGTATGTAATAAATTGTTCTTAATGATCTCTCTAAAGTTGGAAGTAAAGGTTATGCCTAAATATTTTATCTGATGCTTAATTTTGATCTCATTATCAGGAAAGCAGAATTCTTTATGGCCTAGAAGATTCAAAGGAGATACATAGGATATACTCAAGTTTAATTTATAATTGGATATCCCCAAATACAAGTCTATTGCATTAAGTATTTTTGGCAAATCAGTGTTAGGGAGTTGAAAATATAAATTTAAGTCATTAGCCAAAGCTGAATATGAGAATTTTGTGTTTGATAATCTGGGTATATGGTGGAAGGTTTTTTGAGATATATACAACAGTAAGGGTTCTAAATAGAAATTAAAAATTTAGGGAGAAAGGGGGCAACCTTGTCTTGTGCCATTAGAGATGGGGATAGGGTTGAATTTAAGTTTATTTATTTGACTAGTGGTGGAGGCTTTCTGATAAAGAACCTGAATTATTTTTATAAATTCTTGTGGAATTCCGAAAGAGGGCAAGATATTAAATAAGAAATTTAAGTTAACTCTGTCAAGTGCTTTGTTTGCATCAGCAGTAAGAACATATCTAGGATGTCTATCATTGTCAAGAAGTCTTATTATGGTATCTAAAAGAAGAGTGTTATCGCATATTTGCCTATTCTGCATAAAACCCATTTGTTCTTGGGAGATAATGGAAGGGAAAATGTTCTTAAGTCTATTAGCAATAACTTGAGCTAAGATTTTAAGATCAGTATTGATAAGGGCTATTGGTCTATAACTGGCTGGGTCTGATGGGTGAGTATTTGGTCTAAGAATTAGAATGTTTTTTGAGTTATTAATATATTTATCAGTTATGCCATGTTGAATTATTTAATTGAATACTTTTAATAACATTTTTGAAACATATTCTGAGAATTGTTTGTAAAACTCTACAGTGTATCCATCAGGTCCAGCAGATTTACCCAACTTAAGTTTATTCATTGCAAACTTAATTTCATCTAAATGCAAGGTTGTCTTTAGAAGTTGTTTCTGATGTTCAGTAATCTGTGGAAATTTTAAGTTATTTATAAACTCAAGAAATTTATCTGTAGTGGGAGAGTTAGGTAAATTGTATAGGTTTTGTAAATGGCCTCAAATGTACTTATAATGTCTTGGTCTTTAAATTTCAGGAGTCCTTCATATTTTATTTCTTTGATCCTTGGTGGGGCATTTTTAATATTTATTAACCTAGCAAGTATTTTTGAGGGAGTTTGTGTCCACTCAGAATATTGGTATAAAGATCTTATCTCTATAAAGAATTATTTTTTAGTAAAGATTATGCAATTCCTTTTATAAATCATACAGTGTGCTTTCTAACTCTTACAGTATTTATGTTGGAGTTCCAATTCAGTATCTTTAATTTGGGTCTCATGTTTAAGCTTAATATTATTATGTTTTCATATACCATGTAGATTTTTGGATGGTGAGCCCTCTTATGACTGCATTAGCTGCCGCCCAGTGAATGTCATAAGGAATTTGAGTAGATATAATATCTACATCCAGTTGGGCTAGAATACTATTTATTTCCTGTGATACCTTTTGCATTTGAATGATATTGGGATTTAAAGTCCAATTATTGAAATAAGTGGATCCTTGTTTAGAGGGCAAGACATTAATGGTGATACTAATTCTTGAATGGTCTGATATGGATCTAGGGGAGACTCTATAACTTAGTCTATAGGAAAGAAAGATTTGGGAGATTAAAAAGGCATCAATTCTTGACCAGGTTTTATGGGTGGCTGAAAAATAGTAAATCTAGGTATTGAGTTATCCTGTTGAAAATCTGTATAGAGGTCTACTAAATCAAAGGTATTTTCTAGTTCTTCTAGGGCTATGCTAGTATGTTGTGATTGTCTAGTGTCATTATATGACCTGTCCCTGATAGGATCTAATAAAGCATCCCAATCCCCTCCTATAATGTATAAGTGATTTGGATAATTAACTAAAGTATTAAAGATATCATAACTTCGCCAAAACATTTCATGCAGACACCAAGAAAAAATTTTATACCGGATCAGTCGAGGCCCGGGTTAACAACGACTGCCACCAGAACTGTTAGCCTACAGGGTGCTGGTGGAAATTGGGCTACTGTTGGCTGAAGGAGGAGGAGAGGTGGAAGACATGGCCGAAGGCAGGAAAACAGGAGAAAGGCTAGGACTGTGGTAGTGAGGGTCGGAACTTTGAATGTTGGCAGTATGACTGGTATAGGGAGAGAGCTAGCTGATATGATGGACAGAAGGAAGGTTGGTATATTTTGTGTGCAAGAGACCAGATGGAAGGGGAGTAAGGCTAGGTGTATCGGAGGTGGGTTCAAATTGTTTTATCATGGTGTGGCAATGGGGTCAATGAAATTTAAGTTAACTCTGTCAAGTGCTTTGTTTGCATCAGCAGTAAGAACATATCTAGGATGTCTATCATTGTCAAGAAGTCTTATTATGGTATCTAAAAGAAGAGTGTTATCGCATATTTGCCTATTCTGCATAAAACCCATTTGTTCTTGGGAGATAATGGAAGGGAAAATGTTCTTAAGTCTATTAGCAATAACTTGAGCTAAGATTTTAAGATCAGTATTGATAAGGGCTATTGGTCTATAACTGGCTGGGTCTGATGGGTGAGTATTTGGTCTAAGAATTAGAATGTTTTTTGAGTTATTAATATATTTATCAGTTATGCCATGTTGAATTATTTAATTGAATACTTTTAATAACATTTTTGAAACATATTCTGAGAATTGTTTGTAAAACTCTACAGTGTATCCATCAGGTCCAGCAGATTTACCCAACTTAAGTTTATTCATTGCAAACTTAATTTCATCTAAATGCAAGGTTGTCTTTAGAAGTTGTTTCTGATGTTCAGTAATCTGTGGAAATTTTAAGTTATTTATAAACTCAAGAAATTTATCTGTAGTGGGAGAGTTAGGTAAATTGTATAGGTTTTTGTAAATGGCCTCAAATGTACTTATAATGTCTTGGTCTTTAAATTTCAGGAGTCCTTCATATTTTATTTCTTTGATCCTTGGTGGGGCATTTTTAATATTTATTAACCTAGCAAGTATTTTTGAGGGAGTTTGTGTCCACTCAGAATATTGGTATAAAGATCTTATCTCTATAAAGAATTATTTTTTAGTAAAGATTATGCAATTCCTTTTATAAATCATACAGTGTGCTTTCTAACTCTTACAGTATTTATGTTGGAGTTCCAATTCAGTATCTTTAATTTGGGTCTCATGTTTAAGCTTAATATTATTATGTTTTTTCATATACCATGTAGATTTTTGGATGGTGAGCCCTCTTATGACTGCATTAGCTGCCGCCCAGTGAATATCATAAGGAATTTGAGTAGATATAATATCTACATCCAGTTGGGCTAGAATACTATTTATTTCCTGTGATACCTTTTGCATTTGAATGATATTGGGATTTAAAGTCCAATTATTGAAATAAGTGGATCCTTGTTTAGAGGGCAAGACATTAATGGTGATACTAATTCTTGAATGGTCTGATATGGATCTAGGGGAGACTCTATAACTTAGTCTATAGGAAAGAAAGATTTGGGAGATTAAAAAGGCATCAATTCTTGACCAGGTTTTATGGGTGGCTGAAAAATAGTAAATCTAGGTATTGAGTTATCCTGTTGAAAATCTGTATAGAGGTCTACTAAATCAAAGGTATTTTCTAGTTCTTCTAGGGCTATGCTAGTATGTTGTGATTGTCTAGTGTCATTATATGACCTGTCCCTGATAGGATCTAATAAAGCGTCCCAATCCCCTCCTATAATGTACAAGTGATTTGGATAATTAACTAAAGTATTAAAGATATCATAACTTCGCCAAAACATTTCATGCAGACACCAAGAAAAAATTTTATACCGGATCAGTCGAGGCCCGGGTTAACAACGACTGCCACCAGAACTGTTAGCCTACAGGGTGCTGGTGGAAATTGGGCTACTGTTGGCTGAAGGAGGAGGAGAGGTGGAAGACATGGCCGAAGGCAGGAAAACAGGAGAAAGGCTAGGACTGTGGTAGTGAGGGTCGGAACTTTGAATGTTGGCAGTATGACTGGTATAGGGAGAGAGCTAGCTGATATGATGGACAGAAGGAAGGTTGGTATATTTTGTGTGCAAGAGACCAGATGGAAGGGGAGTAAGGCTAGGTGTATCGGAGGTGGGTTCAAATTGTTTTATCATGGTGTGGATGGGACGAGAAATGGCGTAGGAGTTATTCTGAAGGAACAGTATGCTGAGAGTGTTTTGGAGGTGAAAAGAGTGTCGGATAGAGTGATGTTTATGAAGCTGGAAATTGATGGTGTAATGATGAATGTTGTTAGTGCATATGCTCCACAAGTTGGGTGTGCAATGGATGAGAAAGAAAAATTTTGGAGTGAATTGGATGGAGTGGTGATGACTGTACCCAAGGGTGAGAGAGTGGTAATTGGAGCAGATTTCAATGGGCATGTTGGTGAAGGTAACAGAGGGGATGAGGAAGTGATGGGTAGGTATGGTGTTAACCAAAGGAATGCAGAAGGTCAGATGGTAGTGGATTTTGCGAAAAGGATGGGCATGGCTGTGGTGAATACGTATTTTAACAAGAGGGAGGAGCATAGGGTGACATACAAGAGTGGAGGAAGATGCACACAGGTGGATTATATCTTATGTAGGAGGGCCAGTTTGAAGGAGATTGGAGACTGTAAAGTGGTGACTGGAGAAAGTGTAGTTAGGCAGCATAGGATAGTGGTTTGTAGGGTGACGTTGGTTATCAAGAAGTGGAGGAGGAGTGTGAGGGCAGCACCAAGGATTAAGTGGTGGAAATTGAAAAAGGGTAATTGTGAGGTGGAGTTCAGGGATGAGTTAAGGCAGGCACTGGGTGGCAGTGAAGAGTTACCAAATAGCTGGGTAACTACAGCAGAGCTAGTAAGGGAGATGGCTAGAAAGGTGCTTGGTATCACATCTGGACAGAGGAAGGACGACAAGGAGACATGGTGGTGGAATGAGGAAGTACAGGAGAGTATACAGAGAAAGAGGTTGGCAAAGAAGAAGTGGGATTGTCAGACAGATGAAGAAAGTGGACAGGAGTATAAGGAGATGAGGTGCATGGCAAAGAGAGAGGTTGCGAAGGCTAAGGATAAGGCATATGAAGAGTTGTATGAAAGGTTGGACACTAAGGAAGGAGAAAAGGACCTGTACCAATTGGCTAGACAGAGTGACCGAGCTAGGAATGATGTGCAGCAGGTAAAGGTGATAAAGGATAATGAGGGAAACATACTTACAAGTGAGGAGAGTGTGCTGAGGAGATAGAAAGAGTACTTTGAGGGGTTGATGAATGAAGAGAATGAGAGGGAGAGAAGGTTGGATGATGTAGGGATAGTGAATCATGAAGTACAATGGATTAGCAAGGAGGAAGTAAGGATAGCTATGAAGAGAATGAAGAATGGAAAGGATGTTGGCCCAGATGACATACCTGTGGAAGCATGGAGGTGTTTAGGTGAAATGGCAGTGGAGTTTTTAACCAGATTGTTTAATGAAATCTTGGAAAGTGAGAGGATACCTGAGGAATGGAGAAAAAGTGTTTTGGTACTGATTTTTAAGAATAAGGGTGATGTGCAGAGCTGTAGTAACTACAGAGGGATTAAATTGATCAGTCACAGCATGAAGTTATGGGAAAGAGTAGTGGAAGCAAGGTTAAGAAGGGACGTGATGATTAGTGATCAGCAGTATGGTTTCATGCCAGGAAAGAGCACTACAGATGCAATCTTTGCTCTGAGAGTGTTGATGGAGAAGTACAGAGAATGTCGGAAGGAGTTGCATTGTGTTTTTGTAGACATAGAGAAAGCATATGACAGGGTGTCTAGAGAGGAGTTGTGGTATTGTATGAGGAAGTCAGGAGTGTCAGAAAAGTATGTAAGAGTGGTACAGGATATGTACGAGGGTAGTGTGACAGCGGTGAAGTCTGCAGTGGGAGTGACGGATGCATTTAAGGTGGAGGTGGGGTTACATCAAGGATCAGCTCTGAACCCTTTCTTATTTGCAATGGTGATGGACAGGTTGACAGACAAGATCAGACAGGAGTCCCCGTGGACTATGATGTTTGCAGATGACATTGTGATCTGTAGTGAGAGTAGGGAACAGGTGGAGGAGGCCCTGGAGAGATGGAGATATGCTCTAGAGAGAAGAGGAATGAAGGTCAGCAGGACTAAGACAGAATATATGTGTGAGAATGAGAGGGAGGATAGAGGAATGGTGAGGATGCAAGGAGTAGAGGTGGCGAAGGTGGATGAGTTTAAATACTTGGGGTCAATAGTTCAGAGTAACGGTGAGTGTGGAAAAGAGGTGAAGAAGAGGGTACAGGCAGGATGGAGTGGGTGGAGAAGAGTGTCAGGAGTGATTTGTGATAGACGAGTACCTGTAAGAGTGAAAGGGAAGGTCTACAAGAGGGTAGTGGGACCAGCTATGTTATATGGGTTGGAGACGGTGGCATTGACAAAAAGGCAGGAGTTTGAGCTTGATGTGGCAGAATTAAAGATGTTAAGATTTGCACTGGGTGTGATGAGGGTGGACAAGATTAGGAATAAGTATATTAGGGGGTCAGCCCAGGTTGGAAGGTTTGGAGACAAAGCCAGAGAGGCACGATTACGTTGGTTTGGACATGTGCTGAGGAGGGATGCTGAGTATACTGGGAAAAAGATGCTAAGGATGAAGCTACCAGGTAACAGGAAAAGAGGAAGGCCTAAGATGATGTTTATGGATGTGGTGAGAGAGGACATGCAGGTGGTTGGTGTGACAGAGCAAGATGCAGAGGACAGGAAGAAATGGAAACAGGTGATCTGCTGTGGCAACCCCTAACGGGAACAGCTGAAAGAAGATGATGATGATTAAAGATATCATAACTAAAGAGATGTTGAGTTGAGCAGGGGCTGTAAACATTACGAAAGAGTAAGGGTTTATTTAGGGGGTGATAGTTACTAGTGAACAAAACCTGCCTTCCATTAGAATCGCTCTTAGTAGAGTAATCTCTCCCTGGTAAGATTGATTTATTATAATTGCAACTCCCCTAGATGAAGTATTATGTCCTGCTGCAATTATTTGATTAACCCATTTCCTTTTCCTTTCACAGTCCCAAATTTGGTTAGTCAAATGAGTTTCTTGTAGAAACGTTACATCAGCTCAATTTTGAAGTGTGAGATGCATGATTAAGTTTTATTTTTGTCCGATAGCCTCTTACTGTTCCATGACTCTATAGAGATCATAGTCTCAGTCTTAGTTTGCTTTTATACATACTATTAAATGGTAAAAGTAAAGGTAGAGGTGAGTATTAAAGGCAGCTATGTAAGAAAATAATATAAGTGAGGTGGCTTCTAAACTCCTGTACTCTATGTTATTGTCTAACCACACATCCCTCTGTATAAGTGTGGAAATATTTATTGGATAACAGGGAATTAATAGCATTTGAGCTAAAGTGAAGTATAGAAATAGCAGAGAGATGTCAAAAATATCTAACCTGATCCAAACGTAAACACACATCAGCAACATAATTACTGGGGGATCACTATCTGATTTCTAACTATTGTAAGATAATACTTATTTAAATACCTTATTGAAACTATAAAGGCAAAAGCCTAAAGATATTATACAGGGCCATCCATTGTAAAGTTTCATGTCTTGCTAGCGGTAAAATTATGATAACTAAATAAGAGTTTATATAATTTTGGCAGAAGAAATATACTGATACATTCACTGAACTTCCACATTCAGAATAAGCTAATGTACATTTTGTCCTAGATATACATTAAACATTGGGACTACATATAATTCTATACGGATATGAGTCTAATAAATAATAAGTACATTACTTCAAAGGACAACCATTGTTACATATTGCTTAGAAGGAGTTGTGTTAAAAATATTTTGACTCTAAGGTAAATACTGTTATGTTCATGGGAAAGGAGAACTTATATTGGATTAGTATGTATCTAGAGAAAGTATGGATATAGCAGATGTTAAGAATTGCTTAACTTATAACATCGTCCTGCTTGGCTGGAGTAGTTTAATTGACCAAAGTAATTATAGGCAGGCCCTTTAGATGGATTTGCCCATAGATAGGTCCGGTTAAATATTCTATAATAGTATTTCAAACATTTACTTACAAAAATTAAATAAACTGGTTGACGGACTACTGCCTTTGATTAAATAAGAAATAAAGAAAGTTTCACGTACAATTATGTTATAACTTATAACAGTAAAGCTACACACAGCCTTTTAATATATTAATTGCTATAGTCAGTTTGTAGGGCTTCTTGAATCTATTAACCTAATGAGTTGTATATGAGCCAGTTACTATTGTTCAACATTAGGCTAAAAAGAAAAAATTGTTTTAACATTCAGCATTAACCTTTTGTAAAGAACTATTAAAAAGTCTAAATTTGTATCCATCTAACTTTAGGATTCCTAGTAATACAAGAAGAACAAGCAATAGGTAAAAACATGTGGAAAAAACAAGCGCCGTTATGTATTAAACGACTGTAATCAAGTTAAGTACATAAAAGCCATTAGTTATGAGTAAAATACTATCTATCCTTAGATTCTTAAAAGTAGTTGTATCAGTATCTAGTAAAATACATATTAGCTATATGCCATAAGGGAGTAGGAAGAAAGTGAATATGTTTAGGAAATTGTTCATTATGTATATTTCAGTTCCAGTTATGCCAAAAGTTTAGTTCATGCACTTGCTTGTCCAGTTTTTAACTACAGTAATATATTCAACCCATTTAAAACATACAGGTGAAAGAGACCTAGTCTTGTTAGTTGTAAAATCTCTATGTCTTATAGGATAACAGCTGCAAGATCGCCAGTGTGAAACTGAAAATACTGCTGTGTGTATATATAGAATACGGGCTTCCATGTAATATCTTAAGAGAATTGTTGCAGGAAGGTGGGCCAGGTAACAAGCAGTTGCCAGTTTTTGAACATTAACAAATTTAAAGATGATACTCCTTTTCGATGAATTCTTCTAATCGTTAGACATACCAATTCTTGTTGATTGCACAGACTATTAATCCACAAAGGTTGTTGACAGTGAAAACTTTAACATTCAACCATTAGAATGACAGTATATTTCATAAGATAAGTCTTATTATGTGTTACACTTATGTCTGCAAAAATAATATAATGATAAATGTCTTTTGCCACTCTATGTTTTTTTTTTTAATGGCACTTGCAGGAGCACATTTGAGACATTTAAAATGTAACAGTACCTTTTATTGCTTTACATCATAGGCGGATTGTTTAAACAGCAGTATAGTATCTAAAAGTGATGTATTCCATATCTAATTTCTCTTAAAGATATAATGTTTGCAGTCCTTAGTTTTATAAGCCATTAGGAACTTCTAATGTGGCACCTATTCTACTGATATCTGCTGATTCGTGGAGTAAATACAAATGAGAATTAATAAAAAAACAGAAACTCAAAGCAGATACAGGATTCGAGCTTGAAGACAACTGAAAACGTCATTCATGACTGCATATAGACGTTTAAGTGCTCCGAGTAATGCATCGTGGCAAGAAGAGAGTCAAAGATTGCATCATTCAGTAGAAGGTAACAGCGCATCATTTCCTCTTGAACCTAAAGGGTTTTGTGGGAAATGGAACATTGAGACGCTAATGGTCATCTAGGCCCAAGGATACTGTGAACTACCAGGTCCAGACAAGACAGCCAACACACAAAAACAACAAAGTCCCATGGCGAACCTGTTGCTGGCTCGATGATAGAATGAGTTATTTCAAGCAGGATTTACTTTGAAGAGGCGCAAAAAGGTTGATTTGGCTTCCTCAAAAGTTTCTACAGATATTTTCACATCTTTGTGATAGAAAACTAAAGTATCAGGGTGTTTCATTTGGAACTGAATCTTGTTTTCTATCAAACCGGCAGAGAATGTACTAAGTTTCTGGCATTTTTGCTTAATTTCAATAGGAAGATCTTGTATTATATTAATTTTGTGGCCTCTCCAGGTGAAGTTTGTTTTTAGCTTTAAATGCTGTAAGTATTAGCTGAACATGTGCAGAATTTAATAGTCTCACATACATTTTCTTCAGGACTTCAGTTATTTGAGATTGCCTGATAGATCTATGAACTCTTTCTATTATTATATCATCCATGAGTTCTTTATTGTTTAGTAAAGTGCTCAGTACTTCTTTGATAATTGAGTTGAGCTGGGCATTTTCAAAGGTTTCGGGAATTCCTCTCAGGATGAAGTTATTGCGCTGGCTTCTGGCTTCAAGATCTAATATTTTTTGTTGTAGATCTTTAATAGTGTTGTCACTGGTCTGTAATTTTTGTTTGAGCTCATTTATTTTTATTTCATTATCCATAACTTTTGCTTCTTTCTGTTCAGGTCTAAGCATTATTTGGTCTAAGTTAGATCTAAACAAGGTTAGCTTATGAGAAAAACCTTGGATTTCAGTTTGTAGCAGTTGAAATCCACTTTTAAGATCATTAATTGTAAGAGATTGTTCCTGCTTTGATCTGAGGGCTGTCTTGGTAGCTTGGTGTGATTTACTAATTTTTTGTCTCTTGGAGGAGGTGTCTTTTTCAGGGGTAGTTATCAAAGATAGTTTAGTTTTAGTAGTTAAAGTTTCCATTTGATCTGGTTGATTTTCCATTTTTAATACAGAAGCAAAGATCTGCAATTAGACAAAATAGTTCTATTTGATAATTCCAGTTTACAGAAAGAGATATATTCCTCTTTGTTGTTGTCTTGTTTAGGCCTCAAAGTCTGGAAGTGTCCAAACCATGCGGTTCAGGGTCCAGCATCCAGTAAGTAGTATTTTAGATGAAAGATGAATGTTTCTGTATAAATATTGATGAAGAATGAACATATCTGTATTCTTCTCCCAAATCTTAGAGGTTTAGTATATTTTCATTGAAGGATGCGCCAGCAGAAGGTCAGATATTGTGTTGAGATTGAGGAGCTGCACAGCTAGTGTGCTTACAGGCTGTCCACCATTTTGGAATCCCAGAATTAGATTTCTGTTGCTCTGTCATTGGTGTAGGTGTTTAATAAAACACAAGATCCTTTTTACCATCTAACCACAACCATATTCTACTCCATTTTGTAATTTTTATGGTAACACCCTCCTTCTCGTTTTGATTCTGAAACTCTATATGAGTGTCACTGTCTTGCCTCTTTTTCTTATAGTGAATTGTGACAAAAAGCTGTTGATTTCCCCCTTTCTTAATAAGATCATCATTCTGCCATTCAATTGACTCAATCATTTTCTACAGTACCTTAAACTGGGAAAAATCTTTTTCTGAAATGACATCATGAGTCAAATTATTGGCTACAGCTACAGGATGCAAACAAAAGACAGAATTTCTAAGAAAATGTCTGCATGCATGAGGTGATATGCTTTTCTGTTATCACTAATGCTTTTTATCTCTGCTTTTTATTTGCTATTAGTTTTATGCATACATATCGGTGTGCTATTGGGAAGAGTAATCATACTTCCAGAGTCTAGCAGGGCTTGGATTTTTCTCTCCTCCAGAAATACACTACACTTGACTAGCTTCAGTTTAACATAATAATATATTGGTGATTTAGTTAGTATACCTTCAATCTTACCACATTGCTTAGAAACAACTCCATTTGTAGCATGCATACCAGTTTTCACATTTCTTCTTCTGACTTTCTCTTCAGTATTAGGAGAACATAATCTGCCAATCTGACTCTTCCTTTTACAGTTGAATCAAGTTCGCCCATGGCTTGCCACATTTTATTTCACAGAAGATTCCATATTTTTATTGCAGGTTTAGGAACAGCCAATTCAGTATTAAGCAATTTACCACTAATACACCTTCAGTTAAATTACTAAGTTTGCAACCTTCACTATAGCACTATACTTTTTCATATCTAATAAAAGTACTAGACATTTCTATTTTACCATTACTGTCACAATTTAAACACAACTTTAAAATATGGTTTAAGTCATGAATTTAGCTCTTTTCAGTTGATCAGCATTTAAAGTCCAGTTTTAAAATAATATAACTTTAAAACTGTATAGCTTGCACTGCACAGGTTATCCAAGCCCTAGCCCAGAGTCTTTTTAATCTAAACGTAATCTGTCCCTTTCAAATCCAAATAGGTTTTAGTGCTTCTGTTTCTAGCTCACTAGTCACCTTGAGAGCCGCTACCTGTAAATTACCGGCCTGTTGTTGGTAAGTTGGCAACGTTGACTATTCCTCCAGGATTGTCTGTTAAATACACAGGCATCAGGCAAGAGGAATCTTTTTTTAGCCCATTCTGATTTGGCCAACTTTTCTGGTGTGGTACATCATTTAAATGACAACAAATATTATTCCAGCTCATCCTCCTTGCTTAACTTCTTTATGGCAAGTACATTTCTGGAGGTAGCTATCATGTTAATCAGTTCTACTAGCTGCTGTTGCAGCCATTGTAGCTAACACTCAGGCTTCACCTTAAATTCTACTAGGGATTTTTAGCATAAGTAACTAGCTCTTATGGTATCCAGTGTAATTCACCAAACTGTTGCCCACCTCAGCTTTGATTTGAGAATAAAAAAAAGTCTTTAAAAAAATAAATAAATAAAACAGAGGGCTTCTGAAGTAATTGCAAATGCAGTAGCAGCATTGAGCTTTGATACCATGATCCTACCTTCAGAAATGAATTCCATTTCAGTAATGCAACACCATCAGCACCTAGTGATTATGCCCCATAACAATGTGAGCCCAGGGCAGCTACGCCATAACATTACTCTAGTTACTACTGTATTTTTCAACAATTCCTCCATGGCTATCAGTAAAAGAAATGTCAGAAAACAGTAGAAAAAACAAGTCTTGTTGCAAAAAACAACAGGAATAGCAGAAAAAGTGTTCTAGTTACAAATTCCTTATTTACAAACAGGGCATGTATTTTGCAGCAGAGGCATTTTGAGGAACAGTACATTTACATGAATCTTAATGAATACACCACCAATTTGAATATTAGAAAACAAGGAAACAATGCATAT
The DNA here is from genome assembly GCF_019279795.1 of Protopterus annectens. Classification (NCBI taxonomy): domain Eukaryota; kingdom Metazoa; phylum Chordata; order Ceratodontiformes; family Protopteridae; genus Protopterus; species Protopterus annectens. Next base: position 348,543,019 of record NC_056745.1, on the reverse strand, counting down.
TTATTAAAAAAGAGTATAGTTTTGTTACTTTTAAAAAAGGAAATAATGAAAAAAATTAGTCCACTCAGTTTGATACTGTCTCTATTCAATGTGAGCAGTACCTCTATACATTACTATAATCTTAGAAACTGTCCATGGACAGCCTCTTCATCCAAAATCCAAATCCTCTTAAAATACAGCCAGGCCTTGTGTGTGTGTGTGTGTGTGTGTGTGTGTGTGTGTGTGTGTGTGTGTGTGTGTGTGTGTGTGTGTGTGTGTGTGTGTGTGTGTGTGTTTGCATGTGTTTGTATGTAGTATATCTACATATAGGGACCAATAAGCATAGTGGTTATGTTAATAATGTTAGTAATGTTAATTAGTGCTGCTTTCTCTGAATCACTTCCTTAGTGTATCGTGCTACCCAGATTAACTGATAGAAGCTGTCCACATCACACTGACTACAAGGCGTGACCAATATACTCTTGCATAGAGAATGTGTATAACCCAGTGCAGTATATCATTTTATCACTCCTCCCAGTGCTATTGTGCAACACTGGTGGCAAACAGCAGACCATGCTGTTGAAGTATGCATTGTGACACATGATCTATAAAGATGTGTTTATGCACTTGGTGCTGTCCTTTTACGCCTTCAGTCTTGACTGACTGGGCATAAATACTTCATGTGCTTTAGAATGCAGAGCTTCAGCATGTAGTTTCAGGGAAAACAGATTTTTTTTTTCTAATGGCACAGAGACTACATGGTAAGACACTGTGATGAGGCCTTGCAGAACACAGAAGCTTGGCATGACTATGCACCTATGCAGTGCTACATTGCACACTACTGACTCAGCTGTGATATCTTCTTTCTTGGTGAATTCTAAGAGATACTAGGATCTATCATCATCTACCCTTAAACTGGAGTTGAAATTGGATGTCCTCAAAAATAGAACACACTGCAACAATGTCCAAATAACATGATTAGTGAAAAGGGTAAAAAGTATGTGTTCTATCATGTATTTTAAGTAAGAAATATGCAAATTTTTACATACCAAAGTTGCACCCAATATTGACAGGGTATATAGTGCCCAACAAAAAGATCCAAATTAAAAGTTGCCCAGGCAGGTGATCCTACAGTGCTTGGACTATAATAACAGATAGTCCTTTCCAAGAGTAGCAAGAGAACAGAAAGCTCCAGATAGCAGGACATGCAGTGCGAGTTACTTCAGATTACAATGCTACTGCATATCAAAAGGAGAAAACTAGAGTGTCATATTTGAAACAACTTTGAGATCTGAGATATAAGGTCAAGCTACAGTTCCTCACCAATCTTATGGTTAGTAAGGACAATATTACCATGTGTTTACAACCCATACGAAACTGCAATTTATGTGATAGACTTGAGTAGGGTCTTTGAGTCTCCCTATGCAAAGGCCGAAAACAATGCATAAGTTGTTCAAAGCAGTAGAAAAAAAATGAGAAAGATCATGTTCATCCTCAACAAAGTAACCGCAGAACCAGAAAAAAAAAGGCAGAGAGGAAGGCAAGGTTGCCTAGCAACATACCCAGGATAATCCTATCCCACTCGAGGATTGATGGAGGGGAACAGATATGCACCCATATTGCACTCTTCCATTAAGAGTGATGAGGTACGGGATGACATATCCTTTCCCATCCCTGATATCATCATTTAAGGATGTGAGTGAGATGGAAGAACCCTGGGGAGAATGGATGGACAGAATGATCGATGTGCACAGCAGTAATACCCCCCCCCCCGGGGTAACATGTGTTACCTTACAGATATCTTAGTAATGATTATGTGCAGACTGTTAAATATACTCTGCAGGAATGTAGATATGAACAAGTGTATATGGTGTTTGGGAACTACAATGTGCTTTGGAGATAGGAGTCTGGCCTGCTTGTCTCATGTTATTATCTAATCTTCAGTTTGTTTGTTTATATGGTTAATCCACTAATCTCTTGTATGTACTTTTCTGCTTGGTTAGGGCTTCTCAATAGACACCTGATGCCTAGAAGTTTGTTTATTTATTTATTTATTTGTTAATATTTGTTTACAGGGTAGAGTACACTGATCAATGTTGATCAATTTCAGGCTCAGCCCAGGTAAAATACAAAACATTTCACAAAAAAATAATGCAGAAATGGAAGCAATAACAGAATAGTTAGGACTATAGAAACAATGTGTATATACATTCCACTGAACAACCACAGTGCAATGTACAATCAAGCAAAGTATAATGTACAATATATACATTAGTTTCTAAAAGTGGGTCAATCTTCATTGAATTTTGAGAGAGGAGAAGAAACTCACAAAGGAGTTGGGTTACATGATATGTCCTGTGTTGATGCAGGAGCATTTGGCTTGGATGAAGAAGAGCTTTTTGAGCTGCGTTCTGAATTTGGAATAAGGATTGATTTCCTTAATGTTGATAGTGACAGCTTGCCAAAAAATAATTGTCTGAGAGGAGAAAGCATGTGCAGTGCTGTGGGGTTTGGTTATAAGTAAAATTAGAGTGGGCGTGGCTTGTGATTAGTGCCTCAGGTTGTATAACAAGGTTTTATTGGTTATAAGTAAAATTAGAGTGGGTGTGGCTTGTGATTAGTGTCTCAGGTTGTATAACAATGTTTTATTGGTTATAAGTAAAATTAGAGCAGGTGTGGCTTGTGATTAGTGTCTCAGGTTGTATAACAAGGTTTTTCTTGAAGTCTAGCTGCAAGGGGTGGGGGTAAATGTCTTTATCTGGAGTAGTTTATAGAGTAGGGATCCTAAAATTAGGTTAGATCTTTGTTTTATGGGTAGTCATACAGGTAACCATTTTTTTCTCCTATAGTGATACAGTGATGCTCACATAGAGATGAGTTTGTAATGAATTAACAGAGGCTGTTAGAGATAGTCTGAAGTGTGAAAATGTTTTTGATGGAGGCAGAAGCAAAACTTTCATGACCATATTCAAGATGAGAAAGGAGAACTCCTTTGCCAATGACTGCTCTGGCAGTTTGGGATAGAAAAGGGGTGGTCTCTGGCCCAAAAGAGGAGTAAGTTTATTTTGGCTGTCATTTTTTTCTAAGTTTAGTCACTGATCAAGCCATATTCCTTGGCATTTGAAGGTGGAAGTTGTCTGTATTGAATGGTTGTGTAGGTCAAAGATAGTTAAAGATTGGGTGAATGGTGAATTTTCTGTGGAGTTACAAAAAGCATAGTTTTGGTCTTGGTGGGGTTGAGAAGTAGTTTATGTGCCTTTGGTGGAGCTCATGTAAGTCTACTGTAGCTGGCATTGAATGCTGGTGTAAGAGTGATCTGATCAGTAAATTATCTTATCATCAGCATAGAGGATAAGTGGGAGATGGGGAGGTCATAAGGAAATGTATTAATGAATATGAAGAAGAGGAAGGGGGGTAGAATGGATCCTTGTGGTACACCTTTGGTAACAGGTTCAGATTCTGGTTTGAAGTTCTTATTTTAACTCTGAGGTGCCCATCAGTGAGGATGTTTTTAAACCAGGGAGTATGATCTTAATGTATCCCAATGTCACATGCCTTTGTTAAGTATATAAGTAGACCACCTGTAAGGAGGCCACTGTCAGAGTTTAGCAGGATGTCATCAGTTAGAGACCAAAGTGCTGTCGCACTCACAGTGGTAATTCATTATTGCTCCTATGTTAAGTAGTATTTTCTAGAACTTAGTTCTCTCTTATTTTTTTTTTCTTGAGGTGTGAGGATATTATGACAACTAACAATATAGTGATATACAATGGAACAAAGATATATCATAATTATTCATGCACATATAAGAGTACAAGGGATATTAATCTACTGCCATGGAATGTACATATAATAATAACAGTGAGGAGATACAGAGAATGATACCTGAGGCTCACAAATGTAGTCAGTCATTAGTTATCATGCTTGAAAAAATTAAAACAAAGAAAAAGAGATCAAGCCTTCCACTCCTCAGCAAAACTGGCATTAAAGGTGGACAAGTTGCAGTCCAAAAGAGGGAAGTGGAAATTTGAACCCCTCCTCACCAAGACCCCTACCACCAGAAAAAGCCTGAATGATGGTATCAGCACCTCCTGGATATCCATACTACATTGTAATGTAAGAATTTTAGGAACTGGGAAATCTTTAACGGACACTGTAAAAATAAAGCAATGGATATTAAGAAGTAATGAGTTCCAAGTAAGGATAACAACTCAGGTTAACAAATTAAAGGTCTTAGAGTAGAAAAGTATAAAGAGGGAATATGTCAAAGTAAATGGCTGATGCAAGAGATTAGGAAGATAAAGGATGAAATTATGATTTCGTATCAGAAAATTATTGATAAGTGTGAAAACAAATTAGCTATACCACTGCGTCATTGGGAATATCCTTCCACAAACTTTTACCTTTGAAAGTAAAAGAGCATGACAACAATATGGATACCCTAGCCTTTATAAACAATAAAGGGGTAATAGTTATTTATTTATTGACATTGGATTACCAGGAAAGTCTGACTGGATAGGAGCCATTTTCAGAGGAGGCCTGGGAAGAAAATCTTCAAAGTATTTCAAGAGATTTTAAGAATAATAACTTTACAATAAACAATGGAAAAAAAGAGTAGAACCAAAGCACATTCCAGGGTAAAAACATATTTTAATTACATATAAAAGATAGGAGAAACAAGGTCAGCACTTTCACGATCATTGAGACTGCTTCGTCAGACCATTACCTCAAATACACATAACATAATACCTTAGATTACCTGGAGATATTTTATGTATGTGTAGCCAAGTGAAATATATACTGTATTTAATACCTGTTCTGCTACTCCTGTCCTGGCTGTAAGCTAGCACCTTCTCTGGACTGCTCCTTGGTGTCTGCCTCTTTTCACTATTATCCCTCTCTCTCTCTCCTTGAATCAATCAACCAGCCCTCTCCAGCTCTCTGACAACAGTGCCTTTCCTCTGCACATATCTTTGGTCCCCCCTCCCTTCATCTGCACTCCTCTACTTTGGGTGCCTGGCCCCTGGTTTGGTACTCTAGAGTTCTACTGTACATTACTACTGACCTATCCTGTCTCTTTCTCTCTGCACCTCTGTCCTTCCTGCCTTCTTTTACTCTTACTTTGTCTAACTTCCCTGGCTTTCCTGACTGTTTCTAGTAGCTTAGTTTTCTAGGGGTGCATGCCCCCCTGTTTCCTTCAGTTTCTCTGTCCTAAATAGACACAAGCCTCTTCCCCTGTCTGACTGTGCCTCTTCCCCTTTCTTGCTGTTCCCTTTTTTTTCTGTTTTGGCTCTAATCTTTTTTCCTGCTATCCCTACTGGTACCTACTCTATTGCTCCACTGCTAATAGCTGCACTGCTATTCTCCTCCCCCTTATTGCTCCTGCAACTGTTTCCCATCATCCTTTGTGCACTTGCATCTTTCCGCGCATTTTTCTCCTGCGCCATCTTTACTGTATCCCCTACATCCTCCTTTCACCGGCCTGCGGTCCTGAGCAGTGCAACAGCCTAACAAGGTGAGTATTATTATTGAATTAAACCTTTCTATTGTTGAAATGTGAGACTGATTGTGAACCTGGTCTATGCTCACGTTTATCGGCGTTCTTTAAGCCGATCTGTTAAAACATTAATCCTGCTACTGTAGAATCGCGGGGTCTTTTCCCCCTACATTTTCTGTCTGCTAGACTTTTACTTGAGCTACCGGAGAGATGTGTATGCCTGCATAGTATATGGCATTTTTGCTAGACTGAACTGTAAATGTTTGTAACAGAATGTATGCCTACTTACATTAACCTTATCTCTGCTATGTATGTCATTGTGTTGGTCTCAAATTAGTTACCATCTTTCTCCTGTGTCTTTTATTCTATTTAGGGGTGGTACAGGATTTGAAAATTAATTTGCCAAATGGCAGACTGTCACTACCTTGTGTGTAACTTTTACTACATTACTACATACCTATATGTTGTATGTGCTGTTCTACAGCTCTGGCTTTTGGGATTTAATGAAGTTCATAAAGGCTGCCTAGTGTGACCCTGCGGTAATGCTTTACTATCTGTTATTTGCCCCTATCTAACTGCTGCTCCTACTGGGTCTCTGAATTCCCTGAATCCTGGCTTTAAAGATATTCACATAGTACAAAGGCCACCTAGCGTGGTTTTTGGCAGACTCACTCTATTGTTTGGGAAAACTAATGTTGGGTATTCTCCCTATCTAGAAGTTACTAATTCTGGGTCTCTGAATCCTGGGTTAAATGTAAGTAGGTCAAACTTAACGCCACCTGGTGTGGTTTTGTTGGAATGCTTTTACTGTTGGATATATTCCCTACCTAGTAGCTGCTTCTCCTGGGTCTCTGTACTCTGAGTTTTAAGAAATATAAGGAAAACAAAAGCAGCCTAGCGTGGTTTTGGGGATACACTTTACTGTGGGCCTCTTCTTGTGCTGAAGTGTCTATCTTTCCCTTGTGTATGGCTTTACTGCCTTATCGAATTACCTTTAGTGCTTTGTTCAATTACTCCTGATTGTTATCTTGTTATCTTATTAGTATGGGGATGTTTTCTAACCTATAGTGGGATTCAAAGGCATTTTACTTTCTGTAGCTTCAGATTTCAGCTGTTTATTTTAGAGTGTGTCTGTCTGAAATGTGTTTTTATTCTTTCTGTAAACTGCACACATGTATTACTGTACAGAAATTTGATAACAACCTTGTCATATACCTAGCTGCTTATCTGTGAATGCCTTGGACTGTATGTATTTTTTTTTCTTATTCACAGTCGTACCTCTGCTTATTTATTAGCCATATGACATTGCTGATTTTGCTGTGAATGTTATGTTATCTGTGTTCTGCTGTGTACCAGTACCCATTGCTATAGTTGATGCCTACTTATGATTATTTGCTAAAATTGCCACTGCTTACTACTCTCTAGTTCTGTTAATTACCTGAAGCACTCCATAGTCTTCCCCTTAGGGTTCTCACTCACCCCCTATACTCACTACTTACCTCCACCTGTCCACCCTTGACACATAACAGCTCCCTCTCCCTTACACCCAGCACACCCTGAGTACACTCCTTGCTCTAGCCTCCCCACTCACATAACTGTCTTACCTGCTGCACTCATTCACAGACTTTCTACATACTTACTCACACAAACTGACCTACTCCCCCACCCCCATTTACTATATACTTACTCACACAAACTGACCTACTCCCCCACCCCCATTTGCATCAACTGGTTAAATTATTTCACTTGTTTGTACCTACCATTGTCTGCTCTTTCTCTGCCCCTAACCCCTATCTTTCTCTCTTCTTATTTTTTTTCTAGGATAGCAAACAGTGTCTGCAGTATCCTAACCCTGTGGTGGGTGACCCAGCGTGAACACCCTACAATCGTGGGTTTTTCCCCTAAAGAATACCTGGAGATATTTTATGTATGTGTAGCCAAGTGACATATATACTGTATTTAATACCTGTTCTGCTACTCCTGTCCTGGCTGTAAGCTAGCACCTTCTCTGGACTGCTCCTTGGTGTCTGCCTCTTTTCACTATTATCCCTCTCTCTTCTTGAATCAATCAACCAGCCCTCTCCAGCTCTCTGACAACAGTGCCTTTCCTCTGCACATATCTTTGGTCCCCCCTCCCTTCATCTGCACTCCTCTACTTTGGGGGCCTATCCCCTGGTTTGGTACTCTAAACTTCTGCTGTGCAATACTACTGACCTAGCCTGTCTCTTTCTCCCTGCACCTCTGTCCTTCCTGCCCTCTTTTACTCTTACTTTGTCTAACTTCCCTGGCTTTCCTGATTGTTTCTAGTAGCTTAGTTTTCTAAGGGTGCATGCCCTGCTCCGTTCGCCCTCGCTATGCTCAGGCTCTCTCCGCTCCCTTACCCTACCCCCATTTCCAACCACCCCTACATCAATTACACTTAAACTGTCCATTCTCTCCCCTTCCTGCCTGCTCAGCCTCTCACAATACACTTCCTACCAGTACTCCTCCCCCATTCACCTCACTTCCATCCCTCCCCTTCCTGCCAGCCCAGTCTCTCACAACACACCTCTTGCCAGAACTCCTCCCCAACTCACCTCACTTCCTTCCTCCACTTCAGTTTTAGTCCCCATACTAACTCTCTCTTATCCCCCAACAATGCAACTCTTCCTTTATTTTGCCATTCCACTACTCTTTTACCTATCAGCCTTAACCTCATTTCACTCATACCACTCATACCTTCCCAACCCACTTAAAGGTTCTCCCATCTCTACATCCCACACTAACCTCTTCATTATTTCCTACTCAGCTATCTCACCATCACTTTTTAGTATCTCCTCCTCTACATTTCACAAATGTAACCTCCTTTCCAATCATACAAATACCCTCAAACCTAAACCTAAACTCATCTTTCTTCACTTAGCTTATACTCCACTCACCCACCTTACAAATAAACTTCTACTCTCTGGTGACATTCACCCTAACCCAGGCCCTCAGTCACTTTATCATTCCTCCAATCCCACCCCTTCTGCTCTCACTCCCAACCATACCCATACTGACTTACAACAAACACCTACACATAAACATCTGTCCACATATTCTATAAATATTCAAAGTCTAACAAACAAGATCTCAGAACTACATTCTTGGATAGCCCATACAAACCCTGACATCCTTGCCTTGTCCGAAACTTGGCTCAAGTCCCCCATCACTAACAGTGAAATACTGCCACCAGGTTTCAACATCTATCGTGCTGATAGAACCCCTAAAAAAGGTGGTGGTGTAGCCATACTCTACTCAAACAGCCTAAACCTGTCTCCTATCACTATCCCCATCCCCAATTTCTATCCTGATGACCTTCTCATCCTAAACTGCCATCTCAACCCTCACAAGAAATTTGCTGTCACTTCTATCTACACCCCCCCGGGAATAATATACCCACCCTAGAAAATATCCTATCCTGATTTAGTCACAACTTAGACTATGAGACCCTCATTCTTGGTGATGACAATATAGACTGGTCCAAACTTACTACTGATTCACCGCAATCCAGCATTAACTTACATGATTTCCATCAACTAATTACATCCCCCACCCGTCTCAATAAAGACTTATCTTTCAGCTCCACCATTGACTGGACACTCACCAACTCTCCTCACCTCTACCATAGCCCATGTACCCTATCTGACTCCTTAAGTGATCACCTCCCACCTCTATCTTTAGACATACCTCCCAGACACACAAACCACACCTATTTAGAGATTGCCGTAAGCTCTCTAACTTCAATAACACCCAGTTTAATTCCATGCTATGCAGTATTGATAGGTCCATCCTTAAACATATCCCTCTTGATGATGCTGGCATGAAATTCAACAACATTTTCCAAGATACCCTTAATTCCCTTGCTCCCTCCAGGAAAATCACAATTAAATCAAACCATGCTCCATGGCTCTCTAAAGATACTAGAGCACTAATGCATACCAGGGATAGCACCTGGAAATTATGGCTCAAAACCAGGCATACTCCCCATCTACTTAAATACAAAACACTACGCAACCTAGTTAAGAAATTGGTGACCAAAGACAAGACCTCTTACTATGACTCTCCTCAACTGGACAACAGGTCCAACCCACCCAACCTCTGGACTACTCTTAACAAAATACTTTACCCTGGCAAACCTTCTTGCCCCTACCCCAACAAATCTCCTCCTGAAATTGCTACCCTACTCAACAAACACTTCACTGACTCTATCCAAAACCTTACACCCTCAAATACTAATGCTGAAACTATCACTACTACCAACAACCCTCATAGCCAGAATCTCTTCTCATTTAAACCTATGTCAACTTCCTACATCAAATCCCTTCTTCTTAAGCTTAAACCATGCTCTCCCTCTACCGATAACCTACCTCCTACATTTCTCAAACTCGCTGCTGAATCTATAGCCTATCCTATATCCATTCTTATTAACAGATCTATATAAGAGGCTACAGTTCCTACTATCTGGAAATCCTTCTATACTATTCCACTGCATAAAGGTGGCAACTCCACTGATCCATCTAACTATCGTCCCATTGCTATTCTTTTTCCCATCTCCAAGTTGCTCGAAAAATGCATACATTCACAACTTCTCAACCATCTCCTCCAGCACAACCTTCTCACTCCCACTCAGCATGGTTTCTGTCCCCACCACAGCACATCTTCCACCCTCCTCTTTTTCACTCATACCATAGCCAATGCCCTTGATAACAATCAGCTAATATCCTGCCTTTTCCTTGACCTTTCCAAAGCCTTTGACATAGTCTCTCACCCTATATTACTTTCTAGATTATCTAACCTCGACCTGTCTTCTTTCCCCCTTGCTTGGTTCTCCAGCTATCTCTCAGGTAGGCAGCAGTCTGTCAAATGGTTCTCCTCCTGCTCTCCCTTTATATCTGTTCCAACAGGTGTTCCTCAAGGCTCTATCTTGGGTCCCCTCTTATTTAATATCTTTGCAAATGAACTATTCACCTCTTGTAGACAATCTTCTCTTATACAATATGCAGATAACTCTACACTCATCTCAGTCTCCAGCAGTATCACAGACCTTCTCACCCTTACTCAAAACTACTTTCTATCCACAGAAAAATGGCTATCTGACAATCTGCTTATTCTTAATCCTAAGAAGACCAAGCTCCTGCTCTTTCTCCCCCACTCGTTTTCCAATCACAAATCTACATTTACCATAACATCCTCTAACAACACAATCATAAAACCTGAACCACACACTAAACTGTTAGGCGTCATTATAGATGACGAGCTCAAATTTAACTTACACTTACTGGAAGGAATAAAAAAAACACACCAGAAACTTGGCTTGCTCTATCCTAACAAAAGATTTCTTACTCCAAATGCTAGATTCTCCCTAGCTCAGTCCTTCCTCCTGCCCACACTTCTCTACGCAGCCCCAATACTAACCAATATACAAGCTACTACCATGAACAAACTGCAACAAACTTACCATAAAATTGCAAGATTCATTACTAACTCCCCCTACAATTCCCATCACTGCCTTTCCTTGAACTCATTACAATGGTTCAAATTCCCTCAACTACTGCTACTTTCCCAATTTCAAGTTATTCACTCCATTCTATACAGGCCTTCATCCTGTCCAGCTCTCACTACTCTTGTATCTACTTATACCCCTTCTAGAACCCTCTGCACCTCTAACCAACAACTTCTGAATGTAGACCATCCAAAGAAGAACACAGGCAAACTGCAATATAACTGCTCTATAGCCCACACTTGGAACAAATTCCTCTGAACATCCGCTCCATCATACACCCTGCACACTTTAAAAAGGAACTCAAACATTATCTTCTCAACACTAAATCATGTCTCTGATTAGAACCTACTTGATATGTCCCCTTTATACAAATGGTGCTCCTTTCCTCTTAACTCCTGAAAGCACCTATACCTACCTACAAAGCCTATGCAATAAATTCTGATTCACTTATATATCTCTTATTTGATCACTTGTATATAACTTGTTTTTTGTACAATAAAAAAAACACATTAGGGGTTCATATACTCATTTCTTTGAGAAAACCCTCTTGCTGTAATTTGAATATGTTTGAGTCATGATTTGTATTAATATGTTATGGAGTTATAATTGGTTATGGTACTTTCTATGCTTTGTTACCTATGTTATCCTAATTGTTTTTGTAATTGGAGCTTTTCTCCTCAAGTCTCCACTGAAAACAGGTTCATGCCCAGCTGGACCAACTTGGTTAACAAATGTCAAATAAATAAATAAATAAATAAATAAATAAATAAATAATATTTAAAAAGATCCAACATCTTATCAAAACCAAAACCATCTGTGCATAAAAAACAACCAATTAGTAAACATATGTTGAATCAATGGTTAAAAGTTACCCATTCGCTAAAGCCAATCAAAAAAGATGACCAGCACTCATTTAAATACACTTCCTACATCCAACCAATAATAAGCATCACATTCAGAAAGCCTATCAAAAACCGTGAAATGGCTTCCAAGGTGTTTTTCTTAATACCACTAAATCCAGCTAACACATGAATGATGGAAATCAGATAGTCTACAACCTAGCATCTAAATATCTTTCCTCTAGTAGAAAATACTCAACACTAAACATAAAGGTTTTACAACAACTACGAGAATGTTAAAATCAAGCTCCCTATTCACTAGAATGCATCTATTCATCCTATCAAAGACATTTAAAGTAAATTCCATATGCAAATTAATTGCCCTATCAAAAAATGGTAAAGAATGGGCAAACCAATCAGGCTAACTTCTCCACTCATTTGGTATAGACTCCGAAAATCAACTATAGAATCTTAATTAAGTAGATGTTTCAAAAGGAGCCTAATATAAACCTAAGTGCATGATCTACTAAAAATGTATAGCATTGTAAGCCCAGTTAATGTCTACTGCAGTGTTAAACCAATCTTGGAACTGGGGAAGCAGATCAAACAAACCCATTTCAATAAATCACTAATAGTTCAAGCCCCTAGCTTGTAAGAACAGTTTTAATTGCACCTTTCCATTCAGACCTTTCCCTTTATCAGCTCTCAATCTAATTAGCCATCTTCATCTATCTGCATCTTGGAGGGCCAAGGTGGTGCAGCGGTTAGCATTGTCACCTCACAGTAAGAGGTTGTCTGGTTCAATTCTCAGCTGGAGCACCTTCTGTGTGGAGTCTGCATGTCCTCCCTACGGTCGAGTGACATTTAAAGACATGCAGGTAGGTGCATGCATTAATGGGTGTGTCTTCTTTGAAGGTTGGGTGTCAGGCTAGCACCTCAGCACCGTAAAAATCCACTGCCAGTCATTAGCAGACCAGATTGCTGCTGTGGTGACCCCTAACAGGGAAAAGCTAAAAGACATCTATCTGCGTCTTATTTCTAATATCACCTTTCCTCAGACTGTCAACTCCGACTTCTAAAACCATAAATTAAAAAACATGAGACAGTCTCAGCTACATGCTTGGATAACGCATTATTTATTGCTCTAATTGTAATATTATAAAGATGTTCCCTAATGCAGTCCCTAAACTGTCTGTCTGTTTTACCTACCTAAAATGAGCTACATGCCTGACAGATCACAAGGTAAACCACATGGCAAGTTCCACGATTAGCTGTAGCCATAGTTCTCTGTTAGGGTGGACAAATTCAGCTTCTTTGAAGATGTCATTACAATAATTGCATACTCAGCATAGTTTTATACCTACATTCTCCATAGTCTTAATGATATAACAATTTCTGCCTTTTGGATTACTTAGCATTCTTTTGATGTTCCTTTTTTTTTTTAATCTAAACCTGAGTACATCACCTGTTATTTCTCTAATGGCTGGATCAGATTGCAAAATGGGCCTATGCTTTTTATTAATCTTTTTAATGGCATCTACATTACTTGTGTAAAAAATCAGCATACTGATGTTTCTCCTTATGGTTTGCACATTTGTTTTACATATTGCATTAGTTTCTCTCTCATAAATATATGGTCTTGTATTATTCTCTCTTAATAAGGTAATTTGCTCAAAGGTTTCATCAGATTCAGAGGGTTTATATCCTTTTTCTTCAAACCTAGCCTTTAAATCTCTAACTTCATTATTAAACACTTCATCAGAAGCATTGCGCCTAGAGGCTCTCATACCCTGCCCCTCCAGGACATTACAAAAGATGTGCTGGCGATGCATACTTCACTTATGCAGATAATTATTTCTATAGCAGGATTTTCTATATATTCTGTAAAAAAATATTACCTTCACTCATTCTGGTAATGGCTATATCAAGGAAAATTATTTCTTTGGTGGAATAAGTGATAGCAAACTTCAAAAAGGAGTGGACTTATTCAAAAACTCCTGGAACTTCAACCATCCATTCTCATCACCTCTCTATACAAATAATAAATCATTGACCAAACACTGATAAAACAGGATGTCACCTGAGTACTGTGAACTTCCTAAAACATGCTTCTCCTTCCCATAAGCCATAACTATATTTGCATAGCTATTTGCACTCAAGGCACCCATAGTGGGTTTATATTACATCCGCGAAAACCACTTTCAGCGAATGGCTCTTTGCCGAACGATAACCAACAAAATCTAACTCCCACAAAGGCTATTTCAGAGAATTTTTCCTAATGAAAAATGCTTTGCCATCATCAGGAATTTGCTTTTTTCCTTATTGTAGTCATCAGAATTGGTATATTTAGTTAGGGGTATGTGTGGGGGGCACAGCCCCTCACATTGGGGGATGTGGAGTGAAGGCCCCCACTTTGAAGGGTTTTAAATTTTGTCTGGTTTTAGGCTGACCAAGTGTTTTTTTGCCCTAGGAAAACATTCACTGGAATGGCTGTTCAAGGGGGTTACATTTTGCTGGTTATCATTCGGCGAACAGTCATTCGCAGAAAGGGTTTTTTGCAGATGTAATATAGACCACACATAGCTACGCCATCATTCTGTAAAAAATAACTGCCAACAAAAACAAAAATGTTAAACTCACTAAACTAGGTATAAATCCATACGTCACAAGATGGGTTGCCAACTGGCTCACTGACAGAACCCACACTGTAAAAGTTGCAGACTCCATATCTGACCTCAAAGCAGTGACAAGTGAAGTACCACAGGGTTCCATCCTGGGACCTCTCCTGTTTGGTATCTACTTCTCTGAAGTACAGGTTAACACAGAAGGCCTCTGGCTAATGAAGTTTGCAGATGACTACAAACTAGGAGCCATAGTAAAGTCTCCAAATGATGTGGACATCCTACAGAAGGGCCTCACTGAGACAGATGCCTGGTGTCAGAGCCATGGCCTCAAGCTCAGTGCCAAAAAGTGCAGTGTCATCCCCTTTGGTAAAAACTCTGTACCTATGAACTACCACATAGGCAGCAATCTACTTAACATGGAATGCGTGATAAGAGACCTTGGGACCCAGGTGGACAGTAGTCTCTCCTTTGATAGTCACATCACCACAGTAGTCAGGAAGTCCTTCTACGTGGCACACCTCTTCATAAAAGGGTTCTCATTCAGGAAAAAAGAGGTCATTGTTCCCCTCTACTCGACAATCATTAGACCCATTATAGAGTACAACACCCCTTTTGGAATGTACCTCACAAGACATCTGCAGCAGCTGGAAAGGCCACAGAAGTACCTCACAAAGAGGATTACTGGCCTCAAATAAATGCCCTACACTGACCGCCTCAAAACACTCCAGCTTTACTCCATAGTATATCGCCTACTCTGAGGTGATCTCTGCCTAACATATAAAGCTATGTCAAACCCAGAGCTGTTGGACATGCTACACCTAAAGAAATCCCAATCCCTCTGAGCTACACACTCTAGGGACCTACACCTTGTCACCACAATAAACAGGACATGCTGGAGGGATAGATTCCTGTCCCAGAGACTTCCCATGCTCTGGAACAGGCTACCCATCTATGTCAAGCAAAGTTCTTCATTAGCACTCTTCAAGAAAAATCTTGATGAGTGGATGGGAAATAGGAAATACACCCCGAGGATCACTTCTGTGTCTCTGCTTGACAGTGGCACATGAAAATAACTTTCTTGGGTGGTGTAAGCCAGGGAACCTTGTTGGCTAAGCTTATATAGGCCCTTGGGCTGATAGCCTAGTACCTACCTATGAACCTATGAACCTGAGTATAATCTCCATAAATAAACACAATAAATCAATGGCAAAAAATATCTCCATGGAGTAAATGTTCCACTCAATAGTATAAATCCAAAAGAAACACAAATGTTGTTTGTCTTTTCAGCTTTTTCCTGGTAAGAGGTCGCCACAGCGGAACTCCGGTCTGCTAATGATTGGCAGTAGATTTTTACGAAACGCCGTGGTGCCAGCTCGACGCCCAGCCTTCAATGAAGGCACAGTCATTTAAGCATGCTTGTCTTTTGAACGCTACCCAACCGTGGGGAGGACATGCAGACTCCACACAGAAGGCACTTCCAAGCCACGCCGAGAATGGAACGGGAGAACCTCTTGCTGTGAGGTAACAACGCTACCACCGTACCACCTCGTCTATTCAAAAGAAACACAAATAAATGTGTAAAAATAGTGGGACAGACCAAGGCTCAATGGAACCATAAACACAAACTCAAACAAGTTGTAAAATATAAGTCAGTTTAATATAGCAGCAATGGAGCAGAGGTAAGCGCTTTCACCAAAAGGCTTCTTCAGACCATTCAAATCATTTGACACTGCCTACATAAGTACACCCCCTAAACCAATTAGAATAAATTATTAATTAAGGAAATGATCTTTAAAAGCAACATTGCTAAAATAAAAAGTATATATAAAAAATACAAAATACATAATGTGCCATGTCAAGTGCATAAAAGACATATAGGTTCATAGGTTCATAGGTAGGTACTAGGCTATCTGCCCGAAGGCATTTATAAGCCTAGCCAGAATGTGTTGGCTTTCGTCACTCCCTTAAATTAGTTCCCTGTGCCTCTGTCCAGCAGAGCCACTGAAGTGATCCTCGAGGTAATCTTTCTGTTTCCTATTCACTAGTCAAGGTTTCTTTTGAAGAGTGTTACCGAGGAGCTCTGCCTAATGTAGATTGGAATCTTGTTCCAAAGCATAGGAAGTCTCTGGGATAGGAATCTATCCTTCCAGCATGTCCTATTTATTGTTGTGGTGAGGTTTAGATCCTTAGAGCATGTGGCTCGAGGGGATAGGGTTTTCTTTAGGTGGAGCATGTCCATCAATTCTGGGTTGGGCATGGCCTTGTATGTCAGGCAGAGATCACCTCTGAGTAGGCGGTATGCAACCGAGTACAGCTGTAGTTTCTTCAGTTGAGCTGCATAGGACATCTGTTTGAGGCCAGTGATCCTCTTGGTGAGGTACTTCTGTGCTCTTTCCAGCTGTTGCTGGTGTCTAGTAAGGTACATCCCAAATGGGGCATTGTACTCTATGATGGGTCTGATGAGTGATGAGTAGAGGGGCAGAATGACCTCTTTTGATCTGGATGCGAACCCTTTTGTGATTAGGTAGGCCATGTAGAAGGATTTTCTAACCACTTTGGCAATGTGATTATTAAAGATGAGATTACTATCTACTTGGGTCCCCAGATCCCTTATTACATCTTCCGTATTTAGGGGACTACCACCTATGTGGTAGTTTGTGTGTACTTTGTTTTTTCCAAAGGGGATGACTATGCGCTTTTTGGCATTTAGCTTGAGGCCATGATTTTGACACCAGGTATCTGCCTCAGTGAGACCCTTTTGGAGTATGTCTGTGTCAGCCGGAGAGTCAATTATAGCCCCTAGTTTGCAGTCGTCTGCGAATTTGGTCAGCCATAGTCCTCCTGTGCTTGCCTGTACCTCTGAGAAGTATCTGCAGAACAGGAGGGGTCCTAGGACTGAGCCCTGGGAAATGCCACTCGTAACCAGTTTAAAGTATGACCTAGCTCCCGCAACTCTCACTATGTGGGTTCTGTCCATGATCCAGTTGGCAATTCATCTTGTGACATAGGGGTTTATGTTCAGGCTGGTGAGCTTGTCTATAATACCAGAATGGGGAATGGTGTCGAAGGCCTTAGAGAGGTCTAGGTAGGCTGTGTGTACCACCTTTCCCTCGTCTATAGCCTTGGTAACTGTCTCAAAGAGGTCCCCCAGGTTTAGGAGGCGTGATCTGCCTTTAATAAAGCCAAACTGGGTAGGGTCCAGTATTTGGAGGTTCTCAATGTCTCTGTTAATGAGTTCCATAATGATGCGCTCAGACCAGGCTAGTCAAGCTTATAGGGCGATAGTTCCCGGGGTCTGTTGTGGGTCCACCTTTGTGGAGCAGAATAACCATTGCTTTGTGCCACTCTATGGGTACATAGCCTGTGGAGAGGCTGAGTTTGAACTGTCTGTTTAGGTGAGGGGTTAGTTCATCTTTGAGCTCATGTAGGATGCAGCCTTGGACACCGTCCGGTCCCATTGATGCTGTGTTTTTGGCTTTGGAGAGGGCTGTTGTTACCTGAGTGTCTGTGGTTTCAGGGACTCTACATTCTTTTGGTATGGTTATGGGCCCTTTTGGGGGTGAGAGGGGGGTGAAGTTTGTGCTGAACCTTTCTGCCAGGATGTTGGCGATATCAGTCGGTTCAGTGCATTTTGTGCCATTCTGCACTAACTCCGAGCAGATCTGAGCATTGCCACTTAGATTCTTGACATAGCTAAAGCATGCCTTGTGGTTATCTTTGGAGTCCTTGGCATTTTTCTTTCAAAGCTAGCCATGGATGATTTTATGAGGGATCATAGTTTCTTGCTGATACTGATCAGGGATGTCTTCCCTTCTTGGGATTTTCTGTACTAGTTTCCTCCTTCTATTGTATAGCTTGTTTATGGCAGGAGTCCAGCAGACTGGTTCCTTTTCTTGGAAGAGTGAGTCTTGGTTTTGCTTGGGATGGCATGATCCATGCATTCTTGTAGGTGCCCATAGAATGCATTAGTAAAGGATTTTGCAGCTTGGATAGCATTATTCTTCAGCATGGGGGCTTTGAAACTTTCCACCCCGGTCTTAAGTAACATGAAGTTTGCTTTTGAAATGTTTTTCACTGTGATTTTCTTGTCCAGGGGTGGGGGCATAATGTGGATATCCAAAGTGATTTGTTTATGGTCAGATCTAACCAGTGAGGGGTTGACATCCTGTGTGTGTGTGTAACACCGGTCGCCCATGTTGGTGATGACCAGGTCCAATATGGTGTCACTTCTGGTGGGAGTGTTGACCAGCTGAACCAGGGTGTTTGAGTTTATAAATTCTAAGAAATGTTGGACAAGGGAGTTAGTACTTGAGTAGTTCTCCCAGTTAATGTTTGGGTAATTGAAATCATCCAATATTGGGGTGTTTGGTAGGAACTTTATGTTGCCCATTGTTTCCAGAAATGCAGAATGGGGGTCCTGGGACATGGTGGGTGATTTGTAGCAAGCTACAATTTGAATTGCAGTCTTGCCCGTTAGTTGCTTGTTAGTTAGTTGTTTTATATATATATATATATATATATATATATATATATATATATATATATATATATATATATATATATAGGTTTACCTTTACAAAACCGAATCACAATGGTGCTATTGCTAATATGAGCAAATCGTAACCACGAAAGTCAGAACAGCGACGATTCCATATGTTCAAAAATCAGCAAATCGAAAAGCAGATTCACTGATTTTCGAACATAAATATCGAAATAAAAAAATGAAGTGTAAAGCAGGGGGGCAAGCAACCCTGCACCCCCATGTGGTGGGCTGCACCCCCACACACCCCTACTTTAATAGTCTAACTCTGAGATTGCACTACAGTGGGGAAAGGAACCATTTTCCGATCCCCACTATAGTGCAATCCGCCCCACAATGTCGAATGTGCAATGACCGATTGTCACTGTGCATTTGCTGATTGCACATTCAAATCTTTTTCCATTTGGCGTTTGCAAACTTTGCAAACGGCCTTTCGGACAATTGCTGTTCGCCCATGTGCAATACGGACACATGAAGGTAAACTATATATATATATATATATATATATATATATATATATATATGGGTCTACCTGACAAGGTCGACAAGCCACAACATCGACAACCAGTTTCCCGACACCACATAACCGACAGTTCACAAGGTCGACAAGCCACAACATCGACAACCAGTTTACCGACAGCACATCAAAACAAATCCCCTGTCCAAAAAGCACACACACAACACAAGCACACCAAAATCCTTACAAACCCACACTAAACCTCACATACACAACTATCTACAACCTTAACCCAAACCCTAACCCTAAGGTCCGTCACTATCACACACTTACCTAACCCGCGCCCTAACCCTAACTCACTTAACCCGCCCCTAACCCAAAGACTATCACTACCGCACACTTACCTAACCCGCGCCCTAACCCTAACTCACTTAACCCGCCCCTAACCCAAAGACTATCACTACCGACACTTACCTAACCCGCTTCTAACCCTAACTCACTTAACCCGCCCTAACCGAAGACTATCACTACCGCACACTTACCTAACCCGCGCCCTAACCCTAACTCACTTAACCCACCCCTATCCCTACAGACCGTCAATATCGCACACTTACCTTACTCGCACCCTAACGTCCGTCACTACCGCATACTTACACAGCCTTTTCCCATGTCGGTGTTCTCAGCGTCGGTGTTTTCATCCGTCGGTCTTCTCAGTTGTCGATCTTCTGGCGTTGGTGTTCTCGGTGTCGGCGTTCTGAGCTGTCGACGTTGTCAGATAGACCCATATATATATATATATATATATATATATATATATATATATATATACATATATATATATATATATATATATATATATATATATATATATATATATATATATATATATATATATATATATATATATATATATAATCTATCCAAATTTTGTATAAATACATGAGTAAAAAGATAAATATAAATAGAAGATACCCATTTAATATTAAGGGCTCTAGACTTCAAAATTGGTTTTAATGGCACTTTCTCATTAAGGCCATCTGCCCTCAACCTAATTATCCATCTCATCTTCCTACTCTCCATGTTATTCCTAATGTCCCCTCCATGTTGATTGGGTATGATGACTTCAATAACTAAGAATTTAAATACATGTTCAGCACCCTTCTGTAATACATGCTTAGAAAGTGCATTATTTTCCGAGCAGATCCTAATGTGATATCGGTGCTCTCTAATCCTGTCCTTCAGCATTCTATCAGTCTTCCCCCACATAATATGACCTGCAGGATACACAGTATGCTAAATAAACAACATGTTATGTCAAGTAGTAGGTTTTTACACTAAATACATATTACATTTCCTCTCTGGATGTATAAAATAACCAATGTTATCTATGCTCCCACAGAAACTACAGTGACCGCATGGGGTTGTGGAACAATTACTTCAAGTCGCAGTATTACTTATAGTATCCTTGGGGTAGCATAGCATCCTTTCCAAATTGAGTCAACGAGCAGGGGCTGGCAGAAATGAAAGCTATCAGTGGAAGGAACCTCAGGTCAAGCACTCAAAAAGATGTGGGACCCAGTAGGGACACACTAGTATGAGATATTTCCAAACATGTTTTGACCCGAGAAGAGACTGAAGTCTTGGAGACAGGTCTGTCTTTTATTCCTACCAGTAGAAGTAAACTGACTGATATACTTGATGTCAAACTTTTTACTAGAAATGTTTTATTGTAACTACAATTTGGTGGTGCACTTACTGATGATAGCGATCATTTTAGGAAGCCTAGAGTATACATTCCTAATTCTCATCCCCTTATTGATGCATTTAACAGGTTAGTAGAGAATGATTTGTATAAATTTTATGATGATAGGAACTATGTATCACGTGTTAAAAATAATAGAAAGAGTAACCTTAACATGAAGCAAAGGTCTGCCCTAATGGAACTACAGAGGGATAGTAGTATTGTAATTGGACCAGCTAACAAGGGCAGACCCATTGTGATAATGGATAGGGTATATTATTTCTCTTCCATGAATTCAATGCTAAGTGATGATTGGTTCTACTCTATTGATATGACCTATGTTAATGAGATGATACAGAGGATAAATTTTATGTTAGAAGATAGTTATAAGAGCAAATTGATTACACGAGAATTGTTTTGTTTCTTTAAAGTAGATAATCCACTTATACCCTCAATCCAAGGTTTACCAAAGATCTATAAAGATGGTATTAAGCCACCAATGAGACCAATAGTAGCTGGTCGAGGCTGGTGTACTGAGCCCTTTTCATTGTATATTGAAAAGTTTTTACAAACAGTCTTAGATAAGACTTTGTTTATCCTGAAACAGTCTAAGCAATTTTTGTTAGATCTTTATAGTTTCACTAAGAGCCTACCTGTTTGTGCCACTTACCATTTTGTTACTCTAGATGTACAATCATGATTCACAGTTATACCGAATATAGAAGGGGTTGAATATGTCCATAGATACCTGTCCAGACATAGTGGCTACACTAAGTCATTTATTGATTTATTATGCCTGTTCTTAGAGGTTGTATTAGAAAATAATGTTTTCATGTTCAACAATGATGTTTATTTACAGAAAGATGGCATAGCTATGGGCACGTCGTGTGCCAATAGCTATACCAACATGTTTATGGCCACTTGGGAAGAGGAATATATGTTTAGAATGGGATCTTTTACAACATGTATCCCATTCTATCCATGTTTTGTGGATGACCTGTTCT
This sequence comes from Protopterus annectens, assembly GCF_019279795.1. Taxonomy (NCBI): domain Eukaryota; kingdom Metazoa; phylum Chordata; order Ceratodontiformes; family Protopteridae; genus Protopterus; species Protopterus annectens. The sequence continues at coordinate 348,520,814 of NC_056745.1, read as the reverse complement.
TTATTTGGACTGGTGGGATAGAGCAATTGGATATGCTTTTTTGATAACTTGGATAGGATATAGGAGAAACAAGGTTAGCACTTTCACGATTGTTGAGACCTCTTCATCAGACCATTAACACAAATACACATAACATAATATTTAAAAATATCAAAATTTTATCAAAGCTATCTGTGCATAAAAAAACAAACACTCAGTAAATATATGTTGAATCAATGGTTAATAATAACAATAACTTTAGTCTTTAATAATAATATAAAAAACAGCTACAGTTTAAATAATTATACCAAATTAGACATGATATGAAACCATTGGTTAAGAAAACATACAAGTTATATGACAATGATTTAATAGTTAGAGGAATTTTAGCCAGGTTTATAGAGAAATTGAAGTTAGTATAATACAAGCAGGAATTGCAATACGAAGTGAGAGCAAAGCAGGCTTATTGAATACCTATAGAAAAAGTTAGGCTGCCCAGTCAGTACGTTATCTGAGAAGGATCAAAAACATTTGCTGATACCTTGTACTGAAACTGAAGTTATGACACACTGACAAAGGGAAAAGCTCCCAGACCAGATGGCTTTTCCATTGATTTTTGTAAAAACTTTAAACATTTAATAAATTCTCCCCTCATATGCTTATTTAATTGCACGATATAGGTGAGATGGTTCCCATCAGAGATTTTAAGAGCAAATACACTTATCTTCCTAAAACTCAAGAAAGATCTCCTAACTCAAGGGAGGTATAGGCCTATTTCCCTCATATACATTGATTTAAAAACTTTGCTTAAATTTGTCCATGCATTTGGATGCGTTAATTAAAAAGATCCTCCCACCCAGCAACCTTGGTTTAAGAAAAGGCAGATATGGGGAACTGGATGCTGTTAGAACTTGGCTAAACGTGCAGAGACTTTGGGAATTACAAAAAAAAAAAAGAACAAGTGGGAGTTCTCCTTCTAGAGTGTTTCAGAGCTTTTGACACTATATATTGGTAGCCCTGGGACATTATAACTTCCCTCCAGACTTTATGAAGAAGGTAAGATTATTCTACATAAACCCTTCAGTACAAGTCTGTTCAAATGGATTCAAATCCCCTCCTTTTATGATCCATAGAAGCACTAGACAAGGATGTCCCCTATCCCTGTATTTATTAATTTTGGTAGCAGCAGCTATAGATGGTTATATGTCCCAAAGACAAGTGGTTGTATGCCTCACTCCTGAAGATGGCTTTCATGTTTGATCCTTATAGTTTGTAGAAGATTGTATGAGTTTGTTGGAGGACCTGCTGAGAGACTTAAACAAACTATCTGCATCAACAGGACTATGTGTATATATGGGGAAATCTATGATATTGCCCTTAGGGAAAGGGTGGACAGTAGGAAATACCAGGGGTTGTTCATCTCCCTGGCTTGGGTAACTAGGCAACTGACATTACCTACCTAGGTGTTTACATCTCTTCTCATATGTCAGCTTGGGTCAAGGTCAGTCTGACCACTTTAATCTACAATTTAGAGGCACAAATTGTTATGTGGAAACTATGAAAAGTCTATTTCCTGAGCAGAACACAAGTGATTGAAATGATTATACCGCCACCGGTTATAGTTATTATTAGGCATTTACCCTACATTCTCACCTAGCTGGACAAAATACAGAATTTGATTTTTGATTTCCTGGGGTGGAGGTTACCCTATGATGAATAGAAGATTGCTGTACATACCTACGAGTAAGGGAGGTCTGGGACTCCTCATTATGGAACTTTATTGATGAGCTGTGTTTAGTGTGTTTTTATTGCAGATTTACAGAAGAGGTGATGCCCACTTGATATCAGTCAGTGGTGACCATCTTTAAATATATGAAGGCACCACAATTTAAGGTGTTGGTGCATAATGTGTTAGACTGTAGTGGAATTGAATTGTGGTTAGAAGTTTCCACCTGTAACCAATGCAGAGGTACCAAATCTATCATGAGAACAACCTCATTTATTTGGCATAACCTCAATCTAACAATTCTGAAACCACTCTTACAGTGGGAGGGGAGAATTAAAGCAGTTGTTATGTTTGTTTCTCATTTACTTGATATTACCCATGGTATTTTTTTCTGTCATGGGACAAGATTCAAAATAAATAGCCTAAACTGGAAGTCAGGTGGTAGCAATACTGCCAGCTAAGGAGTTGTATCATGTCCTACCTTGGTGCAGCATCTAATATTCAAGGTCCTGTATTATATATAAATCAGCTCCAGGCCCACCACCAAGAGAGCAAGGACCCATAATAGGATCTCCCATATCTATATTCAGCTGACAGATACCACTTTATATATAATTAAATCACTAGGGGATAGGTGGACTGTCATGTTGATAGAAGACTTGTCTGATGAAGAATGGAGGCAGTGTCTGATTAAGATCCATGATAACAGATGACCCATCCTAGCCAGATTAATACATTTGAAAATGCTGCACTGTTTATGGTATATGCTGGCAAGTATGTGTAAGACAGAGATGATTACAGAGTCATCTTGTTGGCACTGCTGTGTGGATGTTCATTACCTGTATTTGTCAGGGACCTGCTCCATGTTACACAGCTTGCGGAGCCATGTGTACGAAGGTATAGGTTATAAACAGTCTAGTTTATATATATATCTATATATATATATATATATATATATATATATATATATATATATATATATATACACACACACATAGCATTTTCAGCACTGAGCTTACAAGATTATTGAATTCCAGTGAAATGAGTCTGAAATCTGAATCTTAAGTCCAACTAAAAAAAAAAAAAAAAAAAAAGAAATAATGGAATATGTGGTAACATGGCATCTAAGAAAGGTGGCTTATCTTTTAATGTAAGATTGTATAAATCAGTTCCCGATTCATGGCTTTGCCACTCAATCCAAAATTTCTTAATTCTTAAACTTACATATTCAGTTACCATTCACTATACCTCCTCACATATTCCATATATAAATAAATTATTTTGTTGTATCAGATAACATTGGGAGCTGGTGCCCCTTATTGACGGCATTTATTGCCCTTCTCTTTCTGGATAAATCCACTGGCAACAGTCCTTCATGAACGGGTGACGTGGGAGCACTGCCTGATTAAGTAACTTGCTCATTGCCTTACATTCTGCAAGAGAAAAAATGAAAAAATGAAAGTCGGCATTAGGATAAAGCTTGTAAATTGATTTTAGGCTTGATCCTCTCAGCTAAACGTCCAGACATTTTAAACCATGTCAGATATTTGCTACTGTGTATGGTTTAAGTCATTCCATCTAGCTTTCTAGTTATAATATTTATCTCACCTGCTATGCTTTTGTGGAACTTAAGAGATTTTGCTTCTCTATCTTCTTATATCACAAAGAGTGTTGCACACCATATTATCTATATCACTAAGGACTGTACAGTGTCCCTGATAGGGAAACATGCAATGGTTCTTTTGAACTGCAAAGATGCTGGCCCTAAGCAAGTAAATGTCTATAGATCTATTACACTCTGAAATCCCATAATAAAGGAATTTGAGAAAGTCAACCAATTCTAGGTTTCTTCCCCACTCATGTGCTTCTTCTGTGTGCAATGCAATACGGACTTTGATTGATCATGATGTAGACACTGGTGTTATAAAGCAAATGTAACTTTCTTGACAAAGGTATCTTTGTCAAAGTCATATTTCCCCATCTCACAAGGTCTTTTGACACATTTGGACATACCCTTTGTTTGGACAGCTTGATGTCTGAATGCAGCTTATACCCCAAAGGCCTGATGTTGAGCTACTTGCCCAGTGATTTTGTATTCATGTGGAATTCCCATACAAGAGGAACTTTACCTTTTATGGGTAAGAATTCAATATGAAGCAGTCTTGGCTCCTTTATACTTGCATTCACTATTAATGACTTTCCTGTGATTTTCTTCTGATAAGGCAACAGTCTTTCAGTAAGTTTATGACTCTGTAGTTATAACTGTTACCTCTAGTGCAGAAAAAGTTCAGCTGAGCTGCAGAAGACCCTATTCTCTCAACAAAGCTGGTCATCTGGCAGTGATTTACTACAGAATCCTTAGAAATCCTGTGCCATGCTATTTGGACCTAGGTGTCTAGCTAAGAACAGACACTCATTCCTTTCTGTCCTTCCCAAGGATATCATGCATATTCCCAATCTCATAGTTAAATAATAGACAATCAGCCTGAATGCTGTTACACATCTAGTCAGCATCCAGAGTGGCCAAAGATGAGACTCAAACACTGTACCATCTGCCTGTAAGGTTAACACATTAAACATTATACCAACCCCAGCCCTGTTATGCGACTCTTACTGTTAGTTAGGAGCTATCTTGCAGTGTTCATATATTTATAAGAGTAGCATGCCATTTATTTTCTTTCTTTATAGGTTCATAGGTTCATAGGATGATACTAGGCTATTGGCCTGGAGGCCCTTATAAGCCTAGTCAAGAATTTTGCCCATCTTTCCACAAAGTCAGCACCTGTTTCCTGTTGTAAATATTATGCATATTTACTATAACTGCAGCAGCCATCTTGGATTAAATTATAAGCATCACCAACTGAATATCCATTGTAAACAATTTACATATCTAATGTACTCTGTTAATATTGTACTCCTTTGTGCATCAAGACTAATCACACAGACCTATATCTGTTTTAATTGTTCTGATGAGTTTGATAAATTGATTTATAAAGTGTATGATTTGCAATCTCGTAAACATATCAGTGTTTGTATTCAGTAAGCTGACCTGTCAGAAGTCTTCGAACTTATGCCCTATCATTAAAAATAAACAGTGTACAACTTTCATAAAAAGTTAGATATTCTCTATTGTGCAAACTGCACTATATCATGCCATCAATGCTTACCTGTCATCAAGATGTAATATGATAAAATTGATGGTCTTCCCTTATCTATCATTTAATGGCATAGTCATATAAAGCCTACAATGAGGACTTTTTTAGAGTTTGTCTGGCTTTTTTAATAATATTCCCCCAGATTCTGGATGCCCTACACAGCGTGCATGGTTAGTGCAGGAGCTCTAGCAGGCAATATGTCTGCCGTGCGATCCAGGAACAGCCTGCAGGGACCTGCACGAGAGCCCCTGCACTAAACATCCACGTACTAAGCCCTGGTATGCAAATCACCTCATTTGCAGGAGAAATTAATGCAAATGAGGTGATTTTGCAATCCAGGAAGCTTGCAATAGCCCATACAAGACAAGTGCTATCTGCAGAAATGTACTCTGTTAGTAACCGAGTACATTTCTGCAAAATCCGAAACGGAGCTATGACAGCTCCAAATAAAGGCTGCATATAATTGAGGAAGCATGCCAATGACCAAGTATAACACCACTGGCATTGCAAACAATAAAATAAATTAAAAAAACAACTTTTTTTTTTTTTTCGCCGATCTCGGCTGTTGGCAGCGGTGCACAAATGGGATCGGGGGGGGGTAATAAAATAAACCTAAAATAAGCATTCTAACTAAAATCAGTATTCTGCCATGCAAGTCAATGGCAGGCAGAAGACAACCTGGCCAGTGAGTAATGGTTGCCAAGAGGGGAGGCTCAGAGTGAGACATGTAACTATGCATTTAGCAGGCAATCCTATGCAAATGAGAGGAAGGATAGTAAATCCCAATTTTCCCCAGCATGTGAGGCAGGTCCCAACAGTGTAAGAGTATGAATAGCTGGGTGCAAGACTAAGGTATAGGTGACATCATGGGGGGGTGTCAGGCATACTGTAAGCGGACTGGGGCCATGTGGCTCGGGATTGCTCCTGGCTTAGCATAGCTAAGCTAGGGGGTGTGTCTAAACCTGCCTAGCACTCTTCACAAAGCCAAAGCGGGTGTGTGCACCATGAAGCGGGTTGTAAAGAAAAAAAAAAGTAAACCAGGAAATAGCAGCTCTGTGCACATTTGAGCACTCTGTGTGGGGCAACCCTGGCCTTAAACAGGAAGGCAATGGGAAGGGAAAACAGCAGTAGGAAGGTAATCAAGGAGAACTAGCTTAGCTGGCAGGTGAAATGTATCAGAATCAGCCAATTACACAGGCAGCAGACCAGCCCAACCCAGAACACTAATATAAACTAAGCAAACACCTTCCCCTCTGGTTTTTCCCACACTCTACACCACCGGTGCATATAAGCAGGGAAATTTTAACAAACAAACCTACAAAATGAGAAGGGCTGCAGCAGGCAACATAGAACAACATGTGCAAGAGGCTGAGGGTGGTGAGGATGTCAATTCTGCCGAACAACCCACAGTGAGGAGACAGAGAAGAGTGTACAGACCCAGGGTATCCTACCAGGGTCTACATGAGCTGGCCATAGTCGAGTGCTATAGGGTGGACAGAGACCTCCTACAGCAAATTGTTGAGCTGTGCAGGCCACACCTGACACACCACACTGGCCGAGGGGAACCCATGCCAGTGGATACCAAGGTATGGGTAGACATAGGTATACTAGCCACAGGTACCTCCCAAAGCACAACCGCTGAGCAGGGTAGGGCCTACATCAACCGCAGGGGCATCCCCCTCCAACAACTTCCAGGTCGTATGTGATGCCCAGGGCATTATAATGAATGTGTGTGCTGGCTACCCTGGAAGCTATGATGATTCCCACATATGGCATCTGATGCAGCTGTACCAGAGGTCTGCCAATGTGGACATCCCCTATGGTAACCTAGGGGGGGGGTGCTGGGTACACACTGGAGCCGTGGCTGATGACACCCATCAGAAATGCACACACACCTGAACAACAACACCATAATGAGGCACACGCACAGGCCAGACATATAATAGAGCATGTGTTTGGGATGCTCAGGTCAAGGTTCGAGTGTCTGGACACATCCGGTGGAGCCTTGCAGTATTCACCAGCTACATGTACCCAAATTGTTATGGTATGAGCTATGCTACACAGTATGATCCTGTGTAAACAGCTGCAGCAAGAACAGCATGGGGCAGGGCCACACAGCCCCCCACCAATTCCAAGACCTGCACAGGCACAGAGTGACTCAGAGGAGGAACAACCTGAGCCTGCCCCAGTAGGCAGAAGGAGGTGTGCCCAGTATGCCCTGGCCTTGGCAAAGAGACAACACATAGCATATGAACTGACACAGTAGGGACCCAGGGAATGGCACCTCTCTCTGACTCGCACATACAGTAAAAAGGATGCCAAGCATGACACCACCTGTGCTCAACCATGTATAGGGAGTGTACAACTAGCATCCGACATAGGCAGCCCTCCAGCACCATCCCTAGGTCTGGCACACCCTCAAGGTAAGTCAACCAACCTACCAATTGCCAAATGGAGTAGAATGTGTTGTTACCTGTAGCTATGGTATGGATGTGAGCATGCAAGGGAATTGGGTGTCTGAATGTTATGGCAGCAGACAGTAGACACCCATAGTGGCACCATGACATCTGTAACACATACTGGAGTCGCCATAGTAACCAGTACTACACAGGGTGACCAAACCCACTGCAGGAAATGGGCTGAGCGACATGTATGTCCATAAGACCCACACATGCCAGTCAGGAAGGTTTGCATACCCAACAACAGTCTCAGCCAGCATTACAGGTATAGACAAACTCAAACAGAGCCTGTGCCATGGCCCCAGAATGATGGCTGCGGTTAACCTCCCCCCCAGGCCTACATAGACAGACCACAGCAGGGCAGGCAGTGGGATGTTAGTTCTGAAGGGTGGGAAGTCAGACAATAATATGTAGGGCAACCAAAGGCACGATCTGTAGTACACTGGCATGCCTCTAGTCAGCATGATAGTTAGCAGTAAAGAATAAAATGGAGAACCTGCCATACCAGTATAGTCATAGCAAATGTGTACAAGTGTCACATGTGCCCCCCCCCCACATCCTACATAGTAATGTAAAAACAGTTAGGTGTGCCTCCCCAACCCTGTGTATAAATGTAGAAATAGTCAGGTGTGCCCCCCCCCCCCACTATGCAGAAATGTAGTAACAGTCAAAGCCAAATGATCGATGGATACCCTGCAGAAACAGTTTGCTACCTGTCAGTGTACAACACAAAGGTCAGCACTACAGCACAAACTACCTGGACCCTATCCACACATTCAATACAGACGGCCATACTGGGCATGCTCACACACTCACAGATGTGAAGGCAATGTCAATCAACAACATACTGAAAGGTCAGACTGGGCAATCTCACACACTTAAACACATGAAAGCCATGACTGCAAACACCAGTGGACCAGACACATCTGGCAGCTGCAGTTTTCAGTGCGGACACTCGTCTGTATGCACCACTTATGCCTTGTACACACAGTAGATAGGAATACAGACATATATGTCAGGACAACACACTATAATAAGCCAAAGGTAGATGTGTGGAAGAGGATGATTGTGACAAGGAGTCATCCAGGCCTGTCCCACCCAGCACATAACCAGAGGGCCCCAAACACATGAGGTGCAGATGTCACTCACTGCAGATACTAACCACCAGTATCTGTCAGCATTACAGACTATGTAGTATGCGTGCCAGCTGTGCAACATGATTGTACAAGGAAGAAGTAGTCATCTAGCAGCTGTATACATGTACCTGTGACATATGACCCCGTGTGTCCCTGCATGAGGCGTGTCAACCCCTAGATAAATGGGTTATGGCCCATGCATACACAGCCCCCCCCCCCCATAGCCCTACTATGAAAAGCCTGCTGAGGTCATCCAATGTGAAATACACCGTTGGGAAAGTAGTAGCCCAGTAATCTCTGTAGTGCATCCTGTAACTGTGTGCTGCTGCTGTAGTGTGATAAAGTACTTAGATAGGAGTTCTAACCCAAGCCTTGATAACTGTGAGTGTTTGTGTGCGTGTCTGACTGTGTAGAGAGCAATGCTTTTTAGGGTACTCACACATTTTACAATTCATATATTCAACTTTGACAAGGCTGCTGATGTTATCCAATGTGATATACACCTTTGAGAAAGACATGCTCTACTAATCTCTGTGGTGCATGCTATAACTGCACGTTGCTGTAGTGTGATAAAATAGTTTGGTAGGTGTTCTAACCCAAGACATGGCAAATGTGCATGTGTGACACTCTGTCTCTGAGTGTGTAAACAGCAATTCTTTTTAGGGTAGTCACACTCCTTACAATTCACATACTCAACTTTGCCAAGGCTGCGGATGTCACCAACCTAGAAATACACCTCTGGGAAGATTGTAGCCCAGTAATCTCTGTAGCATATCCTGTAACTGTATACTACTGTAGTGTGGTAAAGTAGTTTGGTAGGTGTTCTAACCCCACACATGGAAGTTGTTTGTGACTGTCTCAAGCACAATGCTTTTTAGGGTACTCACACTCCTTACAATTCATATACTCAACTTTTCCAAGGCTGCTGATGTCACCAACCTAGAAATACATCTCTGGGAAGGTTGTAAACCAATAAGCTCTGTACCGCATCCTGTAACTGCATACTACTGTAGTGTGGTAAAGTAGTTAGATAGGTGTTCTAACCTCAGAGATGCCAATTGCATTGGTGTGTCTGTCCTTGACTCTGTGGAAAGCAATGCTTTTTAGGGTACTCGCACTCCTTACAATTCATATACTCAACTTTGCCAAGGCTGCTGAAGAAATACACCTCTGGGAAGGTTGTAGTCCATAGCACATCAGGTAACTGCGTACCACTGGAATGTGGCAGTTCTGGATGTTTTGTGTGTGTTCCAATGTCTGTGTCTGGAGCAATGCAGTATAGGCTAGTGACATGCAGTACATTTGAAATGCCCTACTTTGGTAATCCTGCTGATGTCATCCATTGTGAAATATACCTTTGGGGAAGGAATACTCTAGTAATGTCTGTGGCGCGTACTATAAATGTGTAGTGCTGTAGTGTAGTGTAGTAAACTAGTTAGGTAGGGCTTCTACTCCAAGACATGACAGATGTGTGTGTGTGTGTGTGTGTGTGTGTATGTGTGTGTGTGTGTGTGTGTGTGTGTGTGTGTGTAACCCATATACTGTGTAGAGGTGGTTGTGAGTGTGTGACACCCGTGGTCAATGTGGACCGGGTTTTGTATATTTCTTATATGGTGGCCTTACTATATATCACAATGTCAATTGTACTGGAATAACAGATGTAAAATAGCTGAGTGGCTGGGGTGCAAAGCCATACCCATACATGTGACATCAAGGACAGGCAATTGCAGTTAGCAACCCCAGTATTACCCATATCATACTTTCTACCCATGTGTCATACACACACATGCCTAGGCAACAACCAATATGTGGGTAGTGCACTGCAAATTGGCCACCGATAGTGACTATGGAGTGATAGCAGTGGGCTACAGAGGGCAGGTCACCTTGCCCATCTGTCCAATATGCATGTACATGCAGACAGTGCACCCCCCCATGTTCCACAATGGACACCTGCACCACCTGTGGTGCCTTCACATGTGACCCACAATGGACATACCATGCCTGACAACATGCCCTGTATGGACAGATGCCACTGACACCAGGGAATGCTGTTAGCATGCTATCAATGTAGGTGCAGGGTAAACCTGCTGCCCATTACCAGTTCCTGCCACAGGTGGGCAAGACTGGCACATCTGATGATAATCCGTGTTCACAACATGGGCCAAACACCCCAGGTACAGTTCCACATATCACTGTACATGCATGTGGGAGGTGTGTACATCCTAGACATCATCCATGTCATGGACTAAGGAACACATACATGGCAGGTGATGCACAGCATGGGCCACACACAATAGTCACCCAGATGACTGGATAAGGGATACAATACCCACCTGTGTGGGCAAATGCAGAAACAACAGCCCTGAGCCACAATGCAGACCATTTCATGTGGCCTGATGCCAAAGTATACCCATCACCTACCCTTGTATAGCCTGCAGGCACAGTTAACCACCACACACCCGTGCAGACATGAACCCATGCATGTCAGTGTTGGCACCCAGTGTGTTTGTGTGTGTGTTGTGTGGTGTGTATGGCCACATCCACACTCACTACAACCCCATCGGCATAGTGAAGCATGCTGTCCAATGTCTGACACCTCCTCATAATCTTTGCCCTTATGACCTCTGTATGACCCATGTGATGCATGTGATACCTACACAATGATGTGTTGAGCAATCCCACTACTGATGAGTTGTACTCCTGGCCCTGCCAAGTGTGTCAATGTGTGTGCGTCACTGTGAGACTGTGGCTGTGTTGACGCTGGCAGCTGTTCATGCAGACAGGCATGTGTATGTCGCCTAACTTATATGTATTGTATCCCTGTTGCAGATGTCACTCACCATCACATATATGTTCTGAGTGCTCCACAACAGGTAACCCATGTGGCGCATCCAATAACTGAATCTAACTGTGATAGCACTACATAGTTGTCGGGGTTTGATACCTTGTGCTGGTAGGTGTGTGACACAAACATGCTACAGTTTTACTCTCCCACCCCTCCCTGACAAGTATTTGCCTCTGTCTGCCTCTCCCACCCCCTCTCTGGTGGATGTGGAGACCCACACCTGCTATGCTTAGGCAGAAGCATGTGTATTTTAAGTGATGCTCAGGATCAGCTGGTGGCCTCTGCATGAATTGCAGCTATCCCCTAGCTGATTGCAAGTGGAACAGCTGTGGTAACATTCCCATAGTCAATTGCATGAAAACACACTCCAGTATCTAGGAACATCATAGCTGTGTTGGCCCTTTTCATTCACGGTGATCAGGAACTAGATGTGTTGTTTTGCAAACAGCATCTCAGATGGATTGAGGATTTACCTCTAACAACATACACTGTGGAAAGACAGCAACAAACAGGAGGGGGATGTGCCTGACCTGACTACAGACTGTAGGTGCTGCTATTGTCTGGATATGGCTGTCATACATGTTGCAATACCTGCCATGTCAGTTCCATGTTTATGAGAAATCCTCATCTGCAGGGTCATCTGCAGACTGGCCAGTGTTGTGCCTTTGGTTACATGCGTTAGCCATGGAGAATCTATCTGTGGACTGTAGAAGGTAGTGTGAGGATTTCAGTCTGTAGATGGTGAAGGCCAAGAGAGATACTGACTTCATATCCCTCATAGGACATATGTTGCAACAAACCCTGTTACAACAGTAAATGTATGAGGGTATCACAGCAACATGTCAATATTGGCCCTGTGTATGTGCTTCCAGTCTCACCTCTGTCAACCTTTGTACATATGTCGACACCATAATTAGTGTCATCATATCTAATAACAAGCCAGTGATATATCAGACTGCTACACATGTTATGTACAGTAGGAGTTATATTTCATGACATAACTTGGACATTCTGTGGACGATTGTACAGTACTGACGTCTGCGTACTTATGGTGAATGTCAGCAGTGTGTGTGTATGTATGTATGTACTTTAGCCTGTGTACAGACTGTGGCAGATGTCATTGTCCTAGCTCCCCTCCTACCTGATGTTACATGCTGCCCCAATGCATGGTCCCATATCGGCGTGCATAATATATATATATATATATATATATATATATATATATATATATATATATATAGATATAGATATAGATATAGATATACATGTCATATATAGATATGTTGTATCTGTTTAAAGATTAATATATCTCCACACATACATTTAGATGATGGTATACATTCTCTTTGCTGTTGCATTACTGGACTGGATGATATGTGTGTGAAAACCTCAATATTGTGCATATCTGCCATGGCTTAGTGGTAAATCACTTTGTGTATTGTTTGCAAGGTCCTTGGTTTGATTCTTGCAGGCGCTGTTTATTTTATTGCTGGGCAGAACACGGCCCATTAGATTCAGACCGCTGAAGGCAATTTTTAGCAGGTGTAAGCGGGTCTGTGCGGCGGTAAGCACTGCCTACACAGGCTAAGCAATATAGAAGCTAACTGACTGTAAGAAACTGTAACCGGTAGTTGGCAGTGCTTAGCTCTGTGCAAACCTGCGCAAAGCTGCTTACAGCTGCTTTAAAGTGCCTTAATCACTCTGTATCCAACGGCCCGTGTTCTGCCCAGCAATAAAATAAATTGCCTCTGCACAGTTTGAAACCAGGACTCTGCACACCATACACAAAGTGATTTACTACTAAACCATGGTGGATATGCATACTCATGATGTTTTCACAAACATATCATCCAGCCCAGGTATTCAACACTACAGGGAATGTATTCCACCATGTAGATGTATGTCTGTGTGTGTATATATTTATATTTAAATGGATATAACGTATCTATATATGTAGATATACATATAGAAATATATACATATATGTATGCCAATATATACATATATACATAGATACGCATACATCTATAGATATACATATATGTATACATCCATATGTCCACATATATACAACAATACATATATATCTATGTAAGCATATATATGGTTCACCTTTCAAAGGGAGAAGATAATTTCTTCGAAATCTGGAAGGTCAAAAGTAGGTTTTCAACATTGTACAATCTTGGAATAAATGCACTGAATGTGCAATGAGTGAATGTCACTATGCATTCATGCATTGCAGATTTGGCATTTTGTGTGTGGATTGCACTATAGTGGGGATCGGGAAAATGTCCCTTTCCCCACTGTAGTGTGATCTCGGAGTTAAAATATTAATGCAGGGGGGTATGGGGGACACAGCCCCTCCAGATGGGGGTGCAGGGGGGGCTGGTATTCCAACTTATAGTTCGAAAATAAGTGAATATGTTTTTTTTGATTTACTGAGTTTTGAACTTTGGTGCAATTCAAAATGACGGATTCATCCTTTCAGATCACAGAATGGGCCGTGCGGAGAAATGATTGTCTCCCTTTCAAAGGTAAACCCATATATATCTATATAGGTATATATGGGCATACATCTGTAGATTATATTGGGAACATAACCAAAACATATATGCCCACATGCACCATTAATGGGTTTGAGAGTCCCAAACAACATATGTCTGGCACGGATGGGTATCTCCCCACAGCCAAACATGTCTAGCCTACAATACACTACCAACCTTGGCAAATCCCATAACCAGGACCCTACACGACAAGAGCAGTTAACACTACTCCATCCCACCTGTAGGATGTTAGGCTGGCATTGCTAACATGTCATGCAGTACAGTCAAGTGAAGTGTCAGGCTTGAGGGAACCCCCCCGGGCAGGAGCAGTAAGTAGCTGGGATCCCTCATACGATCCAACAGGCCTACACCTGACAATGGATTCACCAATGTTCGCAAGGACAACCACAAATTCTCCATGTCAGCTGGGAACTACCACCCAGTAGCTTGATGAGCCTGGTCTACAGGGACATGGAACATAACAATGAACCCATGGCCAATCTCACTGGTAATCTTAAAACCCTAGACACCACAAATGTTGGACTTGTCAAAGGCAGGGAATACAACCTGAACCTAGTATACCTCCTTGACAGAATCATGACAGGTGTAGATGAGGGCTAGGAGGTGCTCACAGCCTATGTAGATCATAGCAGGCTTTTGTACACCATCCCACATGTAGGAATGTGCGTAGATGTTAAGGGATCTACCTCCGTTCACAGAATATGTTTCCCCCAGGACTGCTTGGCAAATGCCAACATTCCACAGGTGCTATCCCATGTACATACAGTCCTTCACAGGTCATAGATGTGTTAATGCCCTTCTCCACACTGTAGAGGTGTGCAGTAATACTGGGGTTGCTATAACGCACTGGGTGTGGTTGTTGTGGACACATCCACCATCATTGCAGTTACTTTTGCATCTATCCCCCCCCCCCACATAGCTGTCTAATACTGTACAGTGTATGTTATCAGGCTGGTTAGTTGTTGTTTGCACCATTCACAGTAGTAGAGCACCTCACACCCTCCTAAGGGTAGGGATATGCCACCGGCATTGGCACACCCATGTTACTGAGGTGAGGATTGCAGTAGAGTGGGAAAAGGGACATACACCCTGCTCTTGGCATGTTCAATGTCATTCAAATAGCAGACTGCATATATACCAATGTGTGGCTGTGCCTATCCTGTCTTGGTGGGATTACATGGGCAACAGATGTGTTACCAGCACAGGGGATATACCTCCATGTGTACAGTCTTGTATATGTACTGCATCCAAACCAAATGTTATGTGTGTTGTACCCAGCCATGTCATGTGTACCACCGACTACACTTACTGGTGTCCACTGTAGAAGGCCTGCTGAGACCACTACACCCATCAGCCATGTGGCAAATGGACAACCATAACCTAATCAGAACAGATAATGGTGAAAACAATACAACATTGTTAATTATAGCTATAATGCATCATGACTGCACAGCTACACCTTTCAGGATGTTAGCATTTCACTTTATTGCTACACAGCATTCCATTGCTACACTGTTGTACAGTCACTCTATACATCAGAACCATGTTAGCCTGTCCCTGCATCAATGTTATGGATGACAGGATGTGGCACAGGTATCATCATATGCACAGGGTGTGTTGTTGGTTTGCCAGAGGCCTAGGCTGAGCCATACAATTAACAACGTGTGTGTGTGTGTGTGTGTGTGTGTGTGTGTGTGTGTGTGTGTGTGTGTGTGTGTGTGTGTGTGTGTGTGTGTGTGTGTGTGTGTGTGTGTGTGTCAGGGGGCTGAGTAGTGTTTATGGGCAATGGTGAAGTTGTGTGTAGCTCTCAACTCTAGGCCTATCTATATGATAGCCAGAGGATTGGCTGTTAGGTTTTGTCTGTGCACTACACAGATATTGTCCCAGATATATCAGTGGCATTCTGTCTGTTGAGTGCCATCAGTACATGGCTATATCCATTTGTATTTCAATGTCGTATTCCTGCATAAGGGTATGTTGCAACAAATCCTGTAACACCAGCAATTTTCAGGGTGTGTAGCAGCAATAATGCAATATGGCCCTATGTTCCTGCCTCTGTCCTCCACATATATGCCAGTCTTTGTCCTGCTGTGATACAGACAGGGGTTGTTAGGCAATGGCCTATCATTATTTACTGCTAGCATTACTGCTATCATCCCAGTCATGCCATGGATGACCACACCAACTGTTGGGCAAAGTCCATATATATATATATATATCTATATATATATATATATATATATATATATATATATATGGGGGCAACAGCTGGACAACACATATGTGCCCTTGTACATTCCAGAGATCAGTGTGTGGTACACAGTGTTCCTTGCCATTGTACAGCCTTTTATGAGGGGTGTTCAGTGCCATTAACCTAGGCTGTGACACCTTTTCAGGGATATAAGTGTTAAGACAAGGGTCATTCAGTGTGATAGTGAGATGTTAGGTTAAGCAATGTTAGGTATGAGATACTGTGACATTGCCACAAGTGCTACATTTCCCCCTAGGGCTTGACTAAAGGGTGGAATTGGAGGCTGCTGAACTACATATGTAAGTGTTGATTGTTACTTATCTTGAAGGCAAATCCTGTGTCTACTGTTGTACTAATTGAAGGCCTTGGCCTGGACAGCATAGTATGGTATATATCCACATTGTTTGCATCTACTGTTATGCATGGGCCTTGCATTCATCACTGATTACATATTTCATAGTCTATGTGGTGTCAGCACTCGCATACATTATTATATAGTACACAAATAAAGGTTTTCTGTGTATGCGTACCTGTGTGTCGTGTCAAGTCCTTTGAATTGTGAGTGGGTATATGTTTAATGTAAGTATTTTCATTTGTGGGAATGGTTGCCACACTACACATTTCACAGGTGCCAGTTACAGGGATTGTGGCAAAGTGATTAAGGCACTTTAAAGCAGTTGTAAGAGGCTTTGTGTGGAGCTAAGCACTGCCGACTGCCAGTTGCAGTTTCTTACAGTGAATTAACTTCTATATTGCTTATCCTGTGTAGGTAGTGCTTACCGCTGTGCAAGCAGGCTGAAACCCGCTTACTGCTGCTTAAAAGTGCCTACTCACACTCACTCCCATGCTAATTTCTTTAAAAGAAAAGAAAAAGGGGTGATAAGAAAGTGGTGGAAAAGGGGCACAGAGAGGGAAAGACAGTAGGCAAGATAGCTAAGGATGTGCAGGAAGAGTGTAGTGAAGGTCCATAGCTGCCCATTTCTTCTACAGCAACAGCTGTGCATATGCAATGAATTTGGAGGTACATTTTAACACTCCAACCCCTGGGAGGGGGGTGAGGACAACAATAATATATTGTGATGCCAACTAGACCAGATTACATGTGTCCAGTGGACATGTGTGCAAAATGGAGAGCTATGGGAACAGATTGCCCTTTTTTTAAGGTGAGAGTGGGATGTTGGGGAAGGAGAGTAGGTATGCTCGAGGAGGATAAGTTGGGTAGGATAACAGACAAGACATACAAGACAGCATACAGGGATGGTATATGACACATGTGGGGAGGACACCTTGAATGGGGAAGGGTGTTTGGAAGTCGCAAGCCCATGAGCCCCAAATGGAAACAGTAGGACTGAGGTCCCACCCATGGGCAGTCACCACTGCACCTTCACGGCCCCAAAGGTGGCTGTGATGGGGGCTCTGTAGGAGGGGCAGGCTCACCCTCTAATTGCACCACTCGGCCCTCAAGCTGGCATATCCGGTCTCAAAACTCCATATTGAGCTCCCTACGTACCACAGACTGGACCTGACAATGGGTGACATGTTCCTCTCTGTGCCCGCTCCAGGGGGGGTGAGCACCATCCCCTGTGGTGGTTCCACCAGAAGGTGGCACAGGGTCAAGGGAGGAGGAGGTCCCAGACTGGGCCCCAGACATGCTGGTACCCGATGCCATGGCCAGCTGAGGTGGGACAGGTGGGTCCGCTGTGACTGGCCTTCCCATACGAGCTATGTTGTAGCAGGTTTATGACAAATATGCGTTAGTAATAGTCAACAGCATACAGGATTAGTTATAACAGCATGCATACATATTCCCATTAACTCAAAACACCAGATGTAACACAGTTGCAGAGCAAGCAGAACACATGCATATATGGAACAACAGTGGCCATTACAACAGCATGCAGGTTTCATTGATGGCAACAAACCACGAATATGGGTGTATTTTAACATGGCACATGCATAGAAAAAAATGTGATTATTTATAAACCATTAGGACGTACGTCCCAACATAAGTTTGGAGTGTACACATACCAGTTGAGGTGTTCATTGTGTTATTTTTGAACATATGGTAGGGGTGAGAGAGATTCAGTTAACATCTAATATATCCTTGTAGTTTTCACAACATTCTTAGTCACTGCAGTAGTCTCTCCCTTACATGTATTATTACACTACCAAATGGCCTTATACTGCACACTAGTATGTTTATAGATTATTATATACATGACCTGTGTCTTACATGCAGGTGTGACAAGATGCAGGTGTTAATGCAACATATGTTGTGAATTGCTGTCATACACTTTGGGAGAGCTGCTAGAATGACAGGTTTATTTTCATATACATTCTCTGAGTATGTACATGTCTGACTATCAGTTATATGTCATTAACAGCTGTCTACATTTCTTGGATCATCACACTGATTTTTCAGGGAAACAGGGTACCAGGCTGGTGATGTGGGCCATTTATCTGGACATGCTGGACAGATTGGAATAGTTGTGAGATATGAATATTCGTACAACTTTCTATTTGAACTTTCTAGCAAATTCTGTACAGTTGGGTGTAATTATGCATACAGCTTTCTATCTGAACATTGTAACAAAATCTGTACAGTTGTGGGGTATGATTATGCATACAACTTACTAGCACTCCCGGGATTCAAACCCCTACTGTGTGTGACAAAAAAACAAGTACAGTTAACATCACAGTACACTGTGCTATCATGGAACTGATGCAAAGCTTTCTGCTGTTTTCTGTGTAAGTCTCCCTCACGTATACAATATGACTGACCTCTTGGCACTTCCAACATTGTTATACTGAACTTCATAGACATTGTATCTGCATACCACAGTGTGGGTAACACTGCTTAATACAACAGTACTATTTACAGTATGCAACAGTTCAACAACATATGACAGAAGAGTAAACAGAAGCACTCCAGGGGGTATACATTTATTCACAGAATACTACACATTTATTTCTACTGGTACAACACTTTCTAAGGCTCTTATATTTTTTTGTTATGACAGTACATGTTGAATGATTACTAACCTGCCTCACAACACAGCCTTTGCAACCTAGCATCATGAGCTTGCTGGTTTGTAGGCCGCTCATCTGCAGCTGTCAGAGAAATGCAGTGATATTTAGCCATACCTCTCCATAGTATACACAAGCTAGGCAATTATTAACTACTTAGTATAGTGAGTACTTACTCAGGTACTGGAGCATTAGACATCGGCTGAGACTCCTGGATCCACGGTTCCAGTACATCTCCCCTCCACCGATTTAGGTCTGCATGGTGGTGCCTGACCTGCTCACCAGTCTGGAGGATACCTGTGGCACTGGTGAGGTCATGGGCGAGACTGTCCCAGGCCTCCGTTTTATACTGCGAGCCCTGGTACTGGCCCTGCAGTAGTCTCTGCTCATGGTGTTTTAACAGGAGCCATACCATGAATTTTGACTCTTGGATCCCCCAGCATTGCGCTCTCAATAAAGTGCCTTCACCCACACCAACCGTTCTGCCTGCAGTAGGAAGCTACAACCAGTTATGAGAAGTATTCCCACCTGTGGGGTTTAAATATAGCCAATTACCCTCTCTTTTCTGTGATGGGGCAGTTTTGAATAGGCTAAGCTATGGGCACACCTGCTTACCTAGGGTTGGCAGTGCTTAAAGAGGTATAACACTAGGCAGATTGAATTGGCTCTCCTACACATTGCTTACACTTACTGAGTTGAGCTGTGCTGTGGTTAGCTTTGCTTTATAGTTAATTCGCACTATATTTGCCCTTTAGCAGTGATTTATTGTTCATCACAGGTTAAATATGTGTCTGGTATCTGTGTTTCATGTGTACATACACTGTATGGGGTCCTGGGGACTTCTATACTTTACTACAATAACACCTCAGATCTATGCTTACTGCAGTACTCCAGTTCACATATTTATGTTCTGTGGCAGGTTATACAACATCACACTGTACATAGATTCAGTTCACATGTTTGGTTTGATTTTTCTGTGGTGAGGATTAGTTTGCTGATACCTCATTTCAATGAATTTCTATGATGGCTTAGTGGTCAAGTCCTATGACTGTGGTGTATAGGGTCCTGCGTTCGAGCCTTGCAGAAGCTGTTCGTTTCGTTGCTGGGCAGAACACAGGCCGTTGGGTACAGAGCGATTAAAGCACTTTAAAGCTGTTGTAAGTGGGTGTGTGCGGGTTTGCATGGAGCTAAGCAATTGTAACCTCCTTACACTCAGTTAGCTTCTACTTTGCTTGATCTGTGTAGGCAATGCTTACCCCTGCACTAATGCAGTTAAACACGCTTACTAGTGCTTATATAGGCTTATTATTGCTTATTTGTGCTTAAACCTGCTTACTAGTACCTTATTCATTATGACACTGACACTTCACATGTGCATTTAATGCAGTACTCCATTTCACATTTAAATGTTATTTAGCAAATTAGCAGGTTACACAGCAATAAAATGTAAGAAAATGTTCATATACAGATTTTACATGGAAAATGGTATGTGCTGCAGTGGGACTCGAACCGGGAATTCCTGCTCTGACCACTACACTATTGCTGTGCTGCTTCATTTGCATATATCTTCCTTGTTATCCTCTTCAGCCTTTTACACTGCTTTAACAGTAGCTAAGCGATGGGCACACCCGCGCACCTACGGTTAGCTGTACTCGGAGTTTTAAAAAAAAATACAGTGGTTTCTTCTAATTATTTTTATGTCCTGTTGCTGTTCTACACATGGGGCACTGTTGGTGGGGATATGCGGACACCTATGAGTGTTCTCACTTATTTATTTACACTTTCTGCTGTTCTGCTTTGCAGGGGCGTTTTTACACTCGCCCGCACTCCGTGTAGGATTAGGTGTTCAGGCAGTGTGCCTTCATTAATATGCATGGCGCGCTGCCATCCTCCTCCTAAATGGCCGTTTCCGTGCAGGACAAGACTAGTTCCGCACGGAGGATTAGTGAATATGGGGGATTATAAATTTTGCCTCAGGCATACCCCCTAAACTACCTATTGCTATATATTATTTCATTTGGAAAGCCTTTTTTATCAATTAAAATTGCCTTTGCTTAAGTGTGTTTTAAATTTCACATGCTGTAGAGAGACTGGAGTATTACAATCAAAAATCTTTTTCAATGATATTTGTGTGTAATGGCAAGAAGGCATCAAAATGAGTTTATAACTGATAGTGATTAGAACTCTCTTGTGTATTTGAGTCAGTGCTTTCAGCTCAGAAATTTCTTAGATTTGCCACCTTTTGTCAATATTGTTTAGAGGTCTCTCCTGTTGTCTGAATTTTAAAAAAGGAATTCCTCTTTTTTTGAAGACATTATTATCTCACCTGTCTGCCATGTCATGTACAGAATTGAATGATCTGTTTACATGTTGATTTACTCCCCTCTCTCTTCATGCGTATGCTCTCACTGTATGAACTGTAGCAATGATACATATCAATGCTGTGGGCTGAAATACTATGCTTTTATGGGAGGAGTATCAGTCATTTTACACAAAGCTATGTACAATTTATTGTGTAATACTGTTTTGTGTATTTGTACTCTTTTATTATCACTGCTTTCTAATGTATTGTTTATTGAGGGAGGAGTTCTTCCTGATTTTAAACTGTAAAAGGGCTATTTCTGTTAAATTAACTCAATACTCACTTGACAGGTAAACCTACATCTTTCTATCTTTCAACACAAAGTACAGCATATAGTATTTAAGAAATCTTGATTGCAATGCATTGAACGGGCTAACCAAATGATTGAGCCGATCAGCAATGCATATGTGACTTAAGCAAATTATTAGCATTGGCAAAATTCTCTGAGGACCCCAAAAATAATAGATTATGACAAGGAGTTTTGAAACTGGTCACCATATCTGAAACTATGAAGTGTTCTATTTCATCATATTCCATTTCAAGTTCTGTATCTGCTGCATTAAAGTACTGACTTGCCATATACAATGCAAGAGTCTAATCTTGGAAGTAAGCTTAGTCAAATCATGTCTCTTCCTTGAAGAATAATACAAAATCATCATAATACTATACAAAATGTATTATATAATGTATCATGTTCATGTTTATTGAATATGAAGCAAACTCATTGCAGCCATGATGTTCTAAAATATGGTATAAGTAATTGTACAAAGAAGGATGTCCAATATTCCCAGTGACTATCATTGCCTGCTATTCACCTCAGTTTTGTGAAACTAAACAGAATTCCTTTATGTATGTTGGTGTTGTACTGCAATGCCTTATTTTTTGGTCATACTTTTATCTTTGTAGTAGATTACTGAAAATTACAAAAGAACAATGACAGGTTCCCTCTACCCCATTTCAACAATGGCTTGAATCATTTCTGTTTAATGTAGCTTATATAAATTATCTTAGGCATAGCTATATTCTGATTGCCACTGCTCATTGTAGCTTATTGCATTAAAATACACAACACACTTTGTCAGTAAATGTTAAATGCTGATTATGGTTAACAGTTCCAAGTAGAACATGGGGTCAGCATAAACATTTCAACTAATAGAAGGTTTGGCCTGTAATTTAGAGCTTAATGAATGACACAGATGCTTTCAATGTATATGGTAATTAAATATGGTGTAATCAAATAAATACATTGTTATTTAAAAGCCATTTCTTTTGAAATAGCCCATTTTCACAAAAACAATGTGGTACAAGCTTAACATTATCTGTCGTCTAGAAGAATTGCCTTGAGTGTAATTTGTAGACCACCTGGTACAAAACACTTCCAGAGGTTTGGGCTATCTGGCCACAAGCATGCAGTGCCTGCTACAAACAAACTTGAGAAGTTTTGCAGATCTTTTAATATAATATTTTTCAGCACTTTTGTGTTTTGCTGTGCATCAGACTTCTAATGTTAACTGCTAAGTTTGAAACCCTAACAAGGACATGTACTGCCATCTTTAGGATTCAGCATAAAGGATGCATAGTACTTTCCAAACAAGAACAACTCACTTGTTAGTTTAAATGCAGCTTCTGCATAGGCCTGATGAAGAAAAAATTTAAATAGTGGTTGGAAAAGTATTTGAAAAGTTATCAGCACATTAGCAATAAGATAAGTCATTATTCTTGCTGTGCACTTTATATAAAAACTTGAAGTAAACCTAGAATCAATAATTCTTCATGTTCTACCTTGTTTAATGAATCTACGAATTTTTATTAAGATCAATGAAAGAAATAGACTACAGAAAGTCATTAAGACCCAAAATGTTAGAAGTCTGATAAAACAAATGAACATGGTAATCAAAATGATTCGTAGAAATTCATGCAATATAACAGACGTAAACAGGATATATTACTGGGCAACTATTTCTTTTAAATCAAGCAATTCTTCCCTTAGATCATTTTCTTTTAAACTAAGGACACATAATTTGTTCTCCATTTCCTCCGAGCATTCTAAAGAAAGTTCCAGAATATATTCCGGTACTGTATTCTCTTCAGCTTCATTCTGCGTTATCCATTGTTCTTTTATATGAAAACTCACTGGCCTATCACTCCACAACATTGACTGCATCAGAGTTGCCACAGTTTCCTGTTCCTTCCCTTGCTGTGCAATTCCAACTGAACTTTTGTATTGGTTTCTTACTTGAAGGCTCCAAAGAATCTTCATAAGGCATCTGATCAGATGCTTCCAGCTCCACTGGCTTCTCCTTAATTTGGGGATTCTATCATGCTGCAGTATTATCAATTTTATATTTTCTACACTAAATCTTTCACTTTGCAGGTAATCCATAATTTCAGTTTCTATTTCTTTAACTTCATTTTCTTATTTTTTACATTGTAAAATTTGACATATCTAGATGCCTTTGCCTGCATTTCACTTTAAATATCTTTGGTGCTGCCCTTTTATACTGATTACTTTTGCTTTCTCCTTTGAATAAATATTGCACCATAATAAGTCAATAAATATTGCACCATATTAAATCTCTCTTTCTTTCCCATGTCCATATTTCTACTTCACATATTTCTGCTTCTCCTTACTTTGGGGACTCATTGTTTCATCATGCTGTGACATAACTAGTGTTAGACTTTCTACACCACATCCTTCAATTCACAGGTATTCCATAACTTCAGTTTCTATTTTTTTAACTTCTACTTTACTAATCTTTTGTTCTAAGTCCCCCTTTTTGTGATGTTATTTTTTGTATCCTGAAATTTTTCATATCTGGGCACCTTTGCCTGTATTTATCTTTGAATATCTTAGGAGATGATTTTTTATTGACTGGTTTGGCTTTCTCCTTTGCATAAATATTGCACCATATCAGATTTCTTCTTTCTTTCTTATGTCCATATTTTTTTTTTGTGCCTTTTAAAAATATCTAGATTTTTTTCTTTATATATTTCGCACCACCTTCTCAGTCACTTCTTTTTCCAAACAGCCCACGGTCTCTTGGTCTATATGTTTTCATGAATTTGTTGTATTAATAAGCAGAAATTTGCATTTGGAGCTTTTATATGTTCATAGGTTCACAGGAGGTTACTAGACTAGCAGCCCTAGAGCCTTTACAGGCATAGCCATATTAATCCAAAGTATTCCTATTTGATCTTTTCTAGGTAGTTAAGAACAAAGTTATGAACAAAGCAGATCTGTGATCAATACCAGCTATCCCTGTCCAAGAGGGATAAGGGTGACACCCCAGGGCAAACCTGTGCTCTACCATCCAATTATCTAGGTTGCATTTGAATTGGGTCAATGAGGAGCTCTGCTTTACATAAATAGGGAATCTATTTCAGAGAGGTGTCAGTCTCTGGGAGACATATCTAGCTAGGTTGAGATCTCCAGAGTGAGTGACTCTTGAGCCATTTGACTTGCGGATGTGCAGCATTTCCATTAGGGCATGGTCAGGTGCAAGTCACCTCTCAGCAACATATAAGATAAACAGTAAAGTGAAAGGGCTTTCAGCTTGTCCATGTAGGTCATGGTTTGGAGTCCCTGTATTTTTTTTTAGTGAGAAACCTTTGAGGTCTCTTCAGCTGCTGCTGGTGTCTGGAGAGATGCATGCAAAAGGGTGCATTATACTCTATTAATGGTCTGATGAGGATCGACTACAGAGGAGTTATAGCATCCCTTGACCTGGATGCTATGCCCTTGCTTATGATGTGCTCTACATAGATGGCTTTCTTTACTACTGTGGAAACTTGGTGGACAAAGTTCAGATTGCTATCAACCTGTGTTCCCAAGTCTCACACCACTGGGTTAGAACTCAGGGGAGTGCTATTAATATTGTAAATTGTAATTTGTAAGGAATTCCATTTTGCCAAAGGGAATAATAATGCATTTTTTGCATTTAGTTTTAGACCATGGCTTTGGTGCTAATCAATTGTTTGCATTAGCCCTTCTTGTAATATGTTGACATTGTAGGGGGACACACTGATTTCTTCCAGTTTACAATCATCAGTGAACCTGCTGAGCCAAAGGCCATCTACTTTGGCCTAGACTTCTGAGAAATAGATGCCAAACAGTAAGAGGCCCAGCACAGATCCCTGTGGTACTCCACTGGTGACAGGTCTACTGATAGAGATAGAGTCACCAGTTTTGACAGAATGTGTTCTGTTGGTGAGACAATTTGCTATCCAACTAGTAAAGCAAGGGTTAATTATTATCTGGGAGAGTTGCTCAAAGATGCCAGAGTAGAGAATTGTGTAACAAGCCTTGGCAAGGTTAATATAGGCTGTGTGCAATGTCTTGCCTTTGTCCATGGTTTTGGTGACATTCTCAAAGAAGTATACCAGATTTAATTAGCATGATCTACCCTCAACAAAGGCAAACTGTGTTGGGTCCAGGTTTGGAGTTTACATATCTCCTTGTTGATAAAGTCCATGATAATTCTTCCCATGGCCTTGCAGATGAGGTTGGTTAGACTTATGGGTCTGTAGTTCCCAGGGTCAGTTGATGGCCCACTTTGTGCAGAGGGATTACTGTTAGTGTTCTCCATTCTGCAGTCATATAGCTAGTTTTCAAGCTATGATTGAGTTGATGGGCCCCCCATTTGTACAGGGTGATTACGGTTGATGTTCTCCATTCTGCAGGCATATAGCTAGTTTTCAAGCTATGATTAAAGAGGGCACTAAATGGGTTTGTTAGTTCTTGTTTTAGATTGTTTAGTAAATAACCTGGGATATTATCTGGGCCCATTGAGGCCATATTTTTGGCCTTGGTGAGTGCAGAGATGACCTGTGCTCTAGAGATACTAGGCAGAGAAATAGTGTCAGGTATGCTTTGGGATATGTTAGATGTGGATAGGTGGTGACGTTTGCATTGAATCTGTCAGCTACCAGGTTGGCGATATCTTCCTGTGCAGTATAAGTGATCTCATCTACAACCAGTATGGCACGTAGCTGGGCATTCCCTTTTAGACTTCGGGCATAGTTAAAGAATGCCTTATTATTATCCTTGGCTAGGTTTGTAGTTTTAGTTTCGCAATTTGCTTTAGAGGACTTTACAAGATTTATGATTTTCCTGTTTAAGCTTAGTAGGGAAATCTTCCTCTGCAAAGTGATATCCCTCGTGGTTTTCTACAACAGTTTGTTCCTCTTGTTATATAATCTGCGTACACTTGTAGTCAACCATGGTGGCTTGTGTTTACAGGAAGTCCTGGTTTTGATCTGGTCAGGTACACCTGAGTTTATGCAGTCACTTAAGTGTTTGTACAGGGCATTTGCATACACTTCCACATAGTGATCTTTGGTGTCTGTGATTGTGGGTGGTATGAAGCTTTTTATACCATCATTTAGTACGCTGTAGTTAGCTTTAGTGAAGTTTTTTATATTTTTTGTTCCTGTGAGGGTGTCAGTTCCAGTAGTTATTTCAAACAAGACTGATTTGTGGTCTGACCTAATCGGGGAGGGTATCATGCATGGGGAAGTACAGCAGTGCACTACGTTGGCGAGTGCTATGTCCAGAACAATAGAGCCCCTAATGGGGGTGCAGACTATCTCTTCCAGAGCTTTTGTGTTAACAAAGTCCGGGAACCTCTGGGTGAGCATGTTTTTGTTCATGTATGTATGGGAGGATAACTGAAATCTCCAATGACTGGGATGTATGGCAAGGAATTCCAGAAAATCAAGGTAGGTGGAGTGCTTATCCTGGTTCATGGTGGGGGGTCTATAGCTATAACTGACCTGGTATGGTAGTTTCCCAATTGTTAATTGGACATGGAGTAATTCGAGGGAGTCATACTGTTTGACCAGTCTCAAAGTGTATTTGGTTTCAGCAAAGATGGATACATCTCCAATTTTGGTTCCCTCATGCTCATTTTGAGGTCTGAATGTGTGGAAGGCATTATAGCCTTGCATCACTGGGGTGCTCATATCAGCCCTTTCATGTTTAAACTCCTAGCATTAAGCAGCATGATCCTGAGTTTGTGTCAGTTAGCTTTTGTTATGTTGTCAAAGTTGTTGTTTTTTCTTTGCCTAAAAAAGGCACTATGGGGGAGGCAATGGCCTTTACCAATATCTGATAACTTGGGGGGGAGGGACAGGTGTAGACCATCTCTAGCAAAGCAGCGAGGTCTGTCTACCATATCACTCCAGGCTTACAGATATTGGATCCCCATGGACTGACATCAGAAGCTGAGCCAATTGTTGAAGAAAATCATATTTTGTTTATATTGTGGCATCTTCTTGGGTGAGGTTGGGATACTGCTTAGGGCTAGGGACATACCTGTCTGGAACACAAAATCAGAGAGTTCTGTCATGTCTCTCTTCATATAGTCCAGAGAGGTACAGCTTAAGTCATTCACTCCAACATGGACTATGACAGAGTCATAATGGTACTTGTTGTTAAGTGACTTGAGTGCATGCATGATTTGTTGGATCCTGGCACCTAATAGGCAGCTGACCATGACCTGCTCCTTGTCCAGTCTGGTGAGGGGGACATCTGTGTGTCTCTCTATGGAGTCACCCGTGACCAAGACATTTTATGTGTTTTGCCTTAGAAGCTTATTTGTTGAGACACTGATGCATGTGTTGATATCTGTAGTGGTTTCTTTATGCTTAGTGGTGAGTGTGTGTGGTGTGCGTTTGGGAGGTCTCTGTTCTTTCTGTAGGCTTTTAGTGAGTACCGCCACATATGTGGGTTTATGTGTCATGACCTTAATTTGTGTGAGAGGTAAAGCGTGTGTGCTGAAAACCTGTTTGACGTCTAGTTTGTTTTTACGTGACAGAATTGACTCAATTTCCAGAGTGTATTTGCATCTCTCACATAGGGTGTTAGTTTGCTTTAGGAGTAAATGGTTGCCAGTATAATGAAGAAATTGCTACATTGTTTCAAGATGGATGCTCTTTTCAATCAATCCGGCAGAAGAAATGATGGGAAACTGCCCATCCATTTTGGCAGGATTTTTCTGAATGTGGTATTTGGGTATTTTGACATTTTTTGTACAAGTATACTTCTTTCCTCTAATTTCTTTCTTAATCTTTTTGTATATATTCTGTTCAGAAATTCTGGGCTTCTTGTATGATCGTAACAATGGATAATTTCTTTTTTACCCTCAATAGTCCACTCTATCATATTTATAGCTCTTTTTTGGCCTGTGTTTTTTGTGGACTACTACTTCCTTCTACAACAGAGAAACATCCTTTTCCTGAGCCTGGACTATCCACATTGTAGGAATGTTTCTCTGTCTTGAGGATTCTACACTGTCATTTTTTTCCAGTCATGGAACCAGTGCACCTGCCAGGATTGGGTACTTTTTTATCCAGGAAATTGTGCACCCAGCTGCCTTTTTTATTTTTTAACCTACTTCTGTCCATGATATATGTTATATAAAATAGGGTCTATATAGCAGTGTAGTCTTGGTGAGATTTTGTGATAACAGGGTCCACCTTATGAAGATACACAGCAAGACTTAAGGATGAATTACATTCCAGCAATAGCTACTCTCCTTTGCCTGCTGATTTTATCATCTCTCCATTCGGACATTCTTCTGCTAAGTGGCAGTTGCAGTGATGTATGAGAGTGTGTTACTTTCAAGGTTAGAGACAGGGAAACATGTTCAGTTTACATGAGTGCTCAACAAAACCCACTAATCAGTCTTTGGAGTTGGAAGAAAGGGAATTAATAAGAACAACAAAAAAAATTGTATATATATATATATATATATATATATATATATATATATATATATATCTATGGATCTACTTCATAAGATCGACAGACCATTTGATCGACATTCATTTGGTCGACAACCAGTATTCAAGGCAAAAACCTGGGGTTTGCCCCCCTCCCCAATGTTGTGTGACCCAGGAGTTGATATATATAGTTAGGGGGGTGTGGGGGGCACAGCCCCCCACCTATCTTTGTTTAAAATGTGTAGTTTTTGTTGTATTTTCATGTTTTAAATGGAAATAGGTGGGTGGCTGTACCCCCCCCCCTAACTATATATATCAACTCCAGGGTCACACAACATTGGGGAGGGGGCAGATCCCTGTTAAGTGCCTTGAATACTGGTCATCGACCAAATGAGCTGTTGACCAAATGAATGTCGATCAAATGGTCTGTCGATCTTATGAAGTAGACCCATATGTATACATATATATATATATATATATATATATATATGACCGGCCTTGAACTACTCGACAGCGCAACCAGAGACCGAATGCGTTGGATGAGAGAGACACGCGAAGAAGAGAACGACGGATGACAACACCTGTGAACGTAGACGAACAACGACAAAGGGCCGCCGGACGGGCGAGGACGACCAGCTGTGTGAGAGAGACGGGTTGTGTGGGGGTGGGGTGGGGCGTGTGGGAAGGTGGGTTGGGTTGCGGAGAGGGAGTGGGTTAAGTGAGTTAGGTTAGGGGAGGTGTAGGGGGGGGGTTAAGTGAGTTAGGGTTAGTTTAGGTTAGGTAGGAGGGTTTAAGGAGTTAGGGTTTAAGGCGGTGAGTTAGGTATGAAGGAAGTAGTGGTTAGGGTAGCGAGGTAAAAGGAGGTAAGTGTGGTTACGACCTGTTTAGGTGTTGTTGTGTTGTGTGTGTGGTTGTTTTGGTGTGGGATGTGTTTGTGTTTTTAATAATTGTTATTGTGGTGTGTTTGTTATATGGGGTTTGTGTGTGTGTGTACCGTGTCGGTTATTTTTGTAGGTTATTGTGGTGGTTGTGGTTTTTGGTGTATCGTGAATATGTGGTGTATGTGATGTGGGTGGCGGGTGTTGTGGTTTTGTGGCTCCGCAGGTAGAGAACCATATATATATATATAGATATATATATATAGATATATCGATATATATATATATATATATATATATATATATATTGGATAGTTTGGCAGTGTGTGATATTTACTGAGAAAACAAATGACGACTTGGTTACACTAATTGTTTACCAAATACAGAAGATCTTTTGTAAAAGTTCTGAATTTATTGAAGTAGCTGGTACAGGTTTTTAATTAGGACTGCTATGACAATGTGACTGAGCCAGTTGTACAGTACAGATGATAAAATTTGCTCTAACAAAAGGTCTATTTGATTTATTTATTTATTTCCATTTGTTGACCAAGAAAATCTGACTGGGCAAAAGAAAAAAAAAACTTTTTGGTCAAGGCCCAGGGAGAAAATCTCCACACAAAAATATATAATCTCGTACATTAATATAAGGAATAAAAAAAAATCACGTAAGATAACAATTGCAGTATAGAGTCACAGAAGTAACAAAGACTTTCAATGAAGTTCATGAGCATAATTCAAATCCTGTAACGTAGTTCTTAACCTACCATGACCACACTGAATAAGCGTAAGTTATACATTACAATACAGTTTTAGATATTTGTGCGTTATAAAGATGGGTAGTTTTAATTGTTGTCAAAGATCAAGCTGATGTAGAAACAAAGTACTAAAGATAAATATGGTTAAATGAGGCAGATATAGTGAAGTCACTGAAAGTGAGATAAAATGACTCACTCAAGTGCTACACTATATGAGTACTGCAGTATTTGAAGTTGGTGTGACTACATTTCATTGAAATGTTCAGTTATTGTAAGACAGGGAAGTTATGAAATTTAGTCTAATTTTTTTTGTAATCTCAGTTAAGTAATATATAGGGAGTACACCCCTATCAAATTCAACAGATAAATAATTAAGTAAATAAAAAACAGGAATGGCTCTAAAAACGTTTAATAATAGCTTAGATTAAGTGCTTTCATTCCACATCACCGAACTTCATCAGAATAAATTATACAGGACACATATCATTTAAATACCAGCAATCCACATACCATTGGTTAATTACAAAATTAAAAAATTAAAATAAGCAGCTCATATTTTCCAAATCATTTAAAATACAGTCAACCTCCTATATCTATTAATGCTACAAACAATATAATTCACGAGTGTAGTTCCCAAAAATTATATACCAATTAATATAATATATAAATGTATATAACTAAATAAACATTCTAAAAGCAGGTATATTTACTCAGGGAAATAAATTCACATCCTGAAGCCAACAAAACTTAATAGCCTTTCTTTTTAGGGCTGGAACAAGGGACACATGATTGTTTAAACCGGGGCGGGCTGTAAGCTTCCAGGCATATCTGCCAGATTAAATCACGATACTCCAAACTGATTTCCCAGTCAAACCCCCCCCCCCCCTAAAAGGTCTCACTTGCTTCAAAACCCCAAAACATAAAGTTGGCTTGATCACAATTAAGGGTGTGCCTATACAGGGCATTGGTATCCTTCCTTTTATTAATGTCATATGAGTGCTCGTATATCCTCTGTTTCAATCTCCTCTCCGTCTTCCCAAGGTAGTAGGACCAACATTCTGTGCAATAGGATAAATATATCACCCCCTTAGAGAAACAGCTAAAATACCCATTCAGTGTTGGAGCCCTAGCTAAGCTAGAGGTGTGTCCAAGCTGCCTAGCACTCCTGACAAAGTGTAAGCGGGTGTGTGCGCTGCGTACCGGGTTTCACAGGAAGAAAAAGGAAGTTAAACCAGGAAATAGCAGCACTGTCCACATCTGAGCACTCCGTTTGTGCAGCGCACACACATGCTTAAAGAGGGAGGCACTGGGAAAGGAAAACAGCAGTAGGAAGGTAATCAAGGAGAACTAGCTGAGCTGAGAGGTGAAATGTATCAAACACAGCCAATCACACAAGCAGCAGACAAGCCCAGCCCAGCACACCACTATAAACTATGCAAACACCTTTCCCCCTTGTTATTCCCAATAACTCTGCACCACCGGTGTATACAAATAGGGAAATTTTAGGAAATGAAAACAAGAGAAATAATGCTAGGGGCTGCTTTTGCTATCATAAACCAGCGTGTGCAAGAAGCTGAGGGTGGTGATGATGTGAACACTGCCGATCAACCCACAGTGAGGAGACAGAGAAGAGTATACAGACCCAGGGTCACCTACCAAGGGTTGCTTGAGTTGGAGATAGTGCAGTGCTATAGGGTGGACAGGGACCTCATACAGCAGATTGTTGAACTGTGCTGGCCATGCCTCACATACAGAACGAACAGAGGGGTGCCCATCCCAGTGGATACCAAGGTATGTGTAGGCCTATGTATACTAGCTACAGGTACCTTCCAAAGGCGAACTGGGGATATGATGGGGAAATTATAGGCATCAGCATCCAGGGTACTCCACCAGTTCCTGGATGCCATGTCAGTACATGTCGGTGAGCACGTATACCTCCCCATCACCCGTGAGGCGTTGGCCAGCATTATGTGTCTTTTCCATCCAATAACAGAATACCCTGAGGTAGTGGGTGCAATAGATTGCACGCAGATATGCATCAAAGCACCACGCGGTCAGTGGAGTAGGGTCTACATCAACCGCAAGGGCTTCCCCTCCATTAACTGCCAGGTCATGTGCAATGCCCAGGGCATAATAATGAATGTGTGTGCTGGCTGCCCTGGAAGCTACCACGATTCCCACATCTGGCATCTGACACAGCTGTACCACAGATTTGCCAATGGGGACATCCCACATGGTCATCTACTGGGGGATACTGGATACGCACTGGGGCCATGGCTGATGACACCCATCAGAAATGCACACACACACACACCTGAACAAGAACTCCATAATGAGCCACACACAAACATGAATCATAGTAGAGTATATGTTTGGAATGCTGAAGTCATAGTTCTGGTGTCTGGACACATCTGGTGAAGCCTTGCAGTACTCACCAACTACATGTACCCAGATTGTCCTTGTATGTGCCATGGTACACAATATGATCCTGCGGAAACAGCTGCAGCAGGAACAGCATGGGGTAGGGCCACACAGCCCCCCACCATTGCCATGGCCTGCACAGGCACAGACTTACTCAGAGGAGGAACAAGCTGAGAGTAGGCAGAAGGAGGCGTGCCCAGTATGCCCTGGCCCTGGCATAGAGGCAATGTATAGCATATGCACTGACACAGTAGGGACCCAGGGAATGTCACCTCTTTCCGACTCGCACATACAGTAAAAGGGATGCCAAACATGACACTACCTGTGCTCAACCATGTATAAGGAGTGTACTCTGTGCATCCAACATAGGCAGCCCTGCAGCACTTCTATCAATACTGGGATACGCACAAGGTAAGTGACTCTCACATGCCAATTGAGGGGATCACATGCATAACAACTGTTACAGTCAGCAGGATAGGTGTAGACAAACACAAACAAATGCTGCACTATGACCTCTGAATGAGCCCTATGTGTAACCCCCCCCCCCACTCAGGCCTACACAGACAGATTACAGCAGGCCAGGCAGTTGGATGGGAGATGTGAGGTCTAGGAAGTCTGAAACTAATATGTAGGCAGTAAAAGCTAGGATCTGTAGTACACTGGTTTGCCTCTAGCCAGCACGATAGGCCAGACTACAGAATAAAATGGAGTACCCGGCATACCAGTACAGTCCTAGCAAATGTGTAGAAGTGTCAGGTGTGCCCCCCCATCCTACGCACACTAACAGTAACAGTCAGGTGTGCCCCCCCACTCCTGTGTAGGAATGTAGAAACAGTCAAGTGCCCCCCCCCGCTATGCAGAAATGTAGCAACAGTACATGCCAAATGACCGATGGATACCCTGCAGACACAGCATGCTACCTGTCGGTGTACAACACAAAGGTCAGTACCGCAGTACAAACAACCTGGACATGCTCCACACATGCAATACAGATGGCATTACTGAGCATGTTCACACACTTAAAGGGATGAAGGCAATGTCAGTCAACAACATACGGAAAGGTCATACTGGGCATGCCCACACACTTAAACACATGAAGGCCATGTCTGTAAACATCAGTGGACCAGACATATCTGGCAGTTGCAGTTTTTAGTGCAGGCACATGTCAGTATGCACCACTCCTGCCTTCACACACAGTGGATAGGAATACAGACATATATGTAAGGACACCACACTATAATAAGCCAGAGGTAGATGGACATAGATGTGTGGAAGAGGGTCACTGTGACAAGGACCCATCTGGGACTGTCCCACCCAGCACACAACCAAAGGCCCACAACCACATGAGGTGCAGATGCACTCACTGCAGATACTAGCCATCAGCATCTGTCAGCATGACAGACTATGTGGTACTCGTGCCAGCTGTACAACATGACTGTACAAGGAAGTGGTCATCTAGTAGCTATATGCACATACCTGGGACATATGACCCCATGTATGCCTGCATGTGGCATGTCAACCCCTACATGAATGGGTTATGGCCCATGCAAACACCGCCCACCCCATAGTAGTAGCATGACAAGCCTGCTAAGGTCATCCAATGTGAAATACACCTTTGTGAGAGCTGTAGCTCAGGAATCACCATGGCGTGTCCCATAACTGCGTACTGCTGTCTTGATAAATCAGTTAGGTAGTAGTCCAAACCCCATACTTGGCAACTGTGTGAGTGTGTTTGTGTGTGTGTCTGTCTGACTGTGTAGAGAGCAATGCTTTTTAGGATACTCAAGCTACGTACAATTCATATACTGAATTTTGGCAAGGCCCCTGATGTTACTCATCTAGGAATACACCTCTGGGAATCTCATAGCCCAGTAGTCTCTGTAGAGTGTCCTATAACTGCGTACTGCTGTAATGTGATAAACTAGTTAGGTAATTGTTCTAATCCCAGACCTGGCAACTGTGTTTGTGTGTATTTGGCTGAGTAGAGAGCAATGCTTTTTAGGCTACTCACACTCCGTACAGTTCATATACTCAATTTTGGCAGGGCTGCTGATGTCACTCACCTAGAAATACACCTCTGGGAAAGTCAGAGCCCAGTAATCACTGTAGCACATCCTATAACTTCATACTGCTGTAGTGTGATAAAGTAGTTTGACAGGGGTTCTAACCCCATACCTGCCAATTGTGTGTGTTAGTGTGTGAATCTGTGAGTGTGTGGCAGACTGAGTAGAGAGCAATGCTTTGTAGGCTACTCACACTCTGTACAATGCAAATAGTCAACTTTGGCAGGGCTGCTGAAGTCACTCACCTAGAAATACACCTCTGGAAATGTTGTAACTCAGTGGTCTCCCTGGTGCATCCTATAATTGCATAATGCTGTAGTGTGATAACCCCAGATGGGCAACTGTGTGTATGTGTGTGGAGCTGTGTGTCTGACTGAGCAATGGTTTTTAGGTTACTCACACTCTGTACAATTCATACTCACCTTCGGCAAGCCTGCTGATATCACTCACCTAGAAATACACTCCTGGGAATATCACACCCAGTAATCTCTGGAGTGTGTCCTGCAACTGCGTACTATTCTAGTGTGATACACTTAATTAGGTAGGTGTTCTAACCACAGACCTGACAACTGTGTGTGTGTGTTTTAGTGTGTGAATCTGTGTTTGTGTGTCTGACTGTGTAGAGAGCAATGCTTTTTAGGCTACTCACACTCCATACAATTCATATACCCAGTCTTATCAAGGCTGCTGATGTCACTCACCTAGACATACACCTCTGGGAAGAGTGTAGCCCAGTAATCCCCGTAGCCCATCCTGTAACCGTGTACTGCTGTAGTGTGATTAAGAACTGTGATAGGGTTCCATCCCCACCCATGGTAGTCCTGGATGTGTTGTGTATGTTTCAATGTGTGTGTATGGAGCAATGCATTATAGGCTACTCACTCACAGTATATTTCAAATGCCCTACTGTGGCACTCCTGCTGATTTCATCCATTGTGAAATACAACTTTGGGGAGAGAGTTTTTCTGTAATCCCTGTGGTGTGTCCTATAACAGCCCCATGTTGTAGTGTGATATAGAACTCGGTCAGGGGTTCTATACCCACACATGTCAGTTGTGGATGTTTTGTGTGTCTCACTGTCTGTATAAGGAACAATGTGTTTTAGGCTAGTCACTCGCTGCACAGTCAAAATGCTCTACTTTGGTAACCCTGCTGATGCCATACATTGTGAAATACACCTTTAGGGAAAAGTTACGCCAGTAATGTCTGTGGAGTGTACTATAACTACATAGTGTTGTAGAGTAATAAACTAATTAAGTAGGGGTTCTACTCCCAGACATGACAGGTGTGTGTGTGTAACACGTATCCTGTGTAGAAGTAGGTGACACCTGTGGCCAATGTGGGGGTGGTTTTGCTAAGTTATTTTATGGCGGCCTTACTATATATCACCATGTCAACCATACAGGGATACCAGATGTAAATTAGCTGAGAGGCAGGTGTGCAAAGCCATACCCAGACATGTCAGACATGTGACATCAAGGCCAGCCAATCACAGTTAGCAACCTCACTATTACCCAGAGCACACACACATGCCTCGGCAACAGCCAATATGTGGGTAGTATATTGCATATTGGCCACTGATAGTAACTCTGCAGTGATAGCAGTGAGTTACAGAGGGCATGTCACCCTGGCCATCTGTCCAATATGCATGTACATGCAGACAATGCATCTCCACCATGTTCCCAAATGGACACCTGCACCACCCATGGTGCCTTCGCATGCGACTCCCAACTGACATACCATGCCTGATAACATGCCCTGTATGGACAGAAGATAATGACATCAGGGAATGCTGTTAGCATGCTATCAATGTAGGTGCAGGATATACCTGCTGCCTGTTACCAGTTCCTGCCACAGGTGGACAAGACTGGAACATTCAATGATACTCAGTGTTAACAACATGGGCCAGACACCCCAGGTACAGTTCCACATGTCACTGTACATCCATGTGGGAGGTGTGCACATCCCAGACACCATCCATGTCATGGAGTAAGGAACATATACATGGCAAGTGATGCACAGCACTGGACACACACAATAGTCATGCAGGTGACTGGATGGGGGATGCAATACCCACCTGTGTGGGAAGATGCAGAAACCACAGCCATGAGGCACAATGCAGACTATTGTCATGTGGCCTAATGCCAAGGTATACCCATCCCCTGCCCTTGCACAGCCTACTGGCACAGTTGACCACCAGCCACCCATGCAGACATGCACCCATGCATGACAAGATTGGCACCCTGTGTGTCCAGGTGTGTGTGGTATGGTGCATCTGACCACATCCACACTGACTACAACCCCTCAGGGCATACTAAAGCATGCTGTTTGATGTCTGACACCTCATCATACTCTATGCCCATATGACCTCCGTATGACCCGTGTGGTGCATGTGATACCTGCATGTCGATGTTTTGTGGCAATCGCAATACTGATGAGTTGCACTCCTGGCCCTGCCAAGAGTGTCAATGGGTGTGCATCCCTGTGTGAATGTGCCTGTATTGATGTTGGCAGCTGTTCATGCAGACAGGCATGTGTACGTCACTTACCGTATATCTACCGTATCCTTGTTGCAGATGTCACCTATCATCACAAATATGCTCTGAGTGCTCCACAGCACTTTGCCTATGTGATTGTGATGGTGTCAGTTATGCCTTGTTATGAAACAGATACATCCCATTGTGTCAACTGGGGTCTGTACCCCATAGGGATTGTGTACAGAGTGTAGATAGAGGCTGCTGACCTATACATTTGCATTACGTACTGTTGATTGTCTGGTATGCTGTGGATCAGTCTGTCATTACTATTGTACTACTAGAAGGCTTCGGCCTGGACAGCAACATGTGTCAACCTTACCAGACTACTGTCTCAGTATAACTGTTTCACAGTTGCATTACACTGTTCATATAGATGTCAGTGTCTAAACGGCTATATGGCATGGCATATACAACTGTCATAGTACACAAATATAGCTGTCACAATCATTTATGGGCAGCTGTGTGTGGTGTTATACCCTTTGATATCTCTGAGGGTATGTGTTGCAGGCTAAAAATGTCATCCGTATAGGTGGGTCATACAGTCTCCAGTTGGTAAGGTGGTGACTGTAGGAATACTGGCTGCTCAATTTGTGTGCACGTGCTACATATGTATCGTACTGTACATATCTGTGTGTGTGTGTATGTGTACTTACATATATATGTATATATATATATATATATATATATATATATATATGTGTGTGTATATATATGTGTATATATATATATATATATATATATATATATATATATATATATATATATATATATATTTATACCTGTATCTGCATATATCTGTCTGTGTATATGTATCCTAGGGATGGCCATGTTGTGTACGATCCTGGTTATGGGATCAGCAACACTGATTACTGTATTTCAGCGGGAACGTGCTTGGCTCGGGGGGAGTGTACCTATTTGTACCAGACATATATTGTGTGGGCCCTCAATGCCATTAACGTTGCATGAGGACATATATGATTTTGTTATATCCCCA
This sequence comes from Protopterus annectens, assembly GCF_019279795.1. Taxonomy (NCBI): domain Eukaryota; kingdom Metazoa; phylum Chordata; order Ceratodontiformes; family Protopteridae; genus Protopterus; species Protopterus annectens. The sequence goes on along the minus strand of NC_056745.1, from coordinate 348,481,940 downwards.
TTGTTATCACCAGATGTCTGTCCGTATACACCTATATATGCACATGTATATATCTGCTGACATATACATGACCTGCTGTATAAATTTACACATGTAGATGTAGACATATATATCCATAGATGTAGGCATTTGCATGTGTATATGTTCATATATATTTATATATGTATATATCCATATATATATATAGATATATATATATATATATATATATATATATATATATATATATATACACATACATATATCTACATGCATCAATATGTTGTACCTGTTTAGACATTAATATATTTACTCACACACATACATCTATATGTTTCAATACATTCCTTGCACTGTTGAATGACTGGGCTGGATGATATGCTTGTGGAAACATCAGGGTTATGTACATCTGCCATGGTTTAGTGGTAAATCACTTTGTGTATTGTGTGCAGTGTTCTGGGTATGAGCCTTGCAGAGACTGTTTATTTTGTTGCTGGCCAGAACACTCCCGCTTTCCCCCACACTAACCTCTTTAAAAGGAATGGAAAAAAGGGTTGCTAGGAAAGTGGTGAAAAAGGGGCACAAAGAGGGTAAGACAGTAGGGGAAATAACTAGGCATGTGCAGGAAGGGTGTAAGAAAGGTCCATAGCTGCCCATTTCTTCTAAAGCAACAGCTGTGCATAAACACTGCAGTTAGAGGTAGATGTGGACCCTCAAATCCCTGGGAGAGGGGTGAGGACAACATAATTGCATTGTGATGCCAGTTAGACCATATTAAAAATGTCCTGTGGACATGTGTCCGGAATGGATGTATGGGGCGAGATTGTTTCATGGGAACATATTGCCCATCCATTATCTTTTCAAGTGGGAGTGAGATGTTTGGGTGGGGCTGTAGGTATATTTGGGGAAGGAAGATGGGAAGGTTACCAGACATGACATACAAGATGCATACAGGGGCAGTAAATGACACATGTGAGGGGTGAAAACCTTGATGGGAAGGGTGTTGGGATATCGGACGTTTGCAAGCCCCCTAATGGTAATAGTGGGACTGAGGTTACCACTTGTGGGCAGTCACCATGGTGTCACCACAGTGCCATACTCTTCTGAAATATGACTGCAGACCATCCTCCTGCTGACACATGTACACCTGCAACACAAACGGATAACATTATGGAGATAACAATCACTGTTACTGACAGCTGAAATGCATCATAGCTGCATGACTACACTACCTGACATGTATGCATTACACATTACCCCTGACAACATCTCACACTGCAGTACATTACAGCACTTTATAACATTCACCATGTGCATCAGAACCATGTTATCCTGTCCCTGCATCAATGTGATGGATGACAGGGAAGTGGCACAGGTATCATCATATGCACAGGGTGTGTTGCTGGTTTGCCAGAGGCCGAGGGTGGTCCATACATATGTCACCATGAGTGTGGGTGTGGGTGAGGGGTTTTGGTCAATGATTGGGCATGTGATGTGGTGTATGTAGGTATGGGGTCACACTAGGTGTGGTTGCATAGTGTGTGGGTATGCATGTACGCAGTCCTGCCATGTGACCGCCCTACACAGGAATTGTTGGACAGCTGCAGACAATACCTGGCAGGGTGTGCAGTTCAGTGCCTCCAGCCAAGGACACCCTGACTGTGCCTACCAGGGGTTCTATGGGCATGTGCAGGTACAGACCTTGAGGTGCTACACTCCCCTGATGATGACAGGTGTCCGCTGGAACCATGTCCCGCCTGGGACTGGCCAGGGCCATGTGCACGAGGCCTGCTGCAGAGTGTGTGGACAGCACCCCCAGTGGTGTGCTGGGGCTGGTACTGCCACTACGGGGGGTGCCTTGGTGGTATGACATGTCCACTTTGACCACCAGTTGCTGGTGTTTCTGGCCTACGTCCACACGGACATTGCACCACTCTCGCCACATGTTTAAACACGGACATTCCAAGGTCGAGGAGGCCCACCATCTCACCTCAACGTCTATCCATGACTTCAATATGTTCACGGAGGGCAGCAGCAATGTTATGGAGGTTGCCACTTACAGATGAGAAAGTAGCCCTCTGCATCCTCAGGCCCTGTCTGGTATGCATGTCCATACATGCCTGTGCCTCCATTACACCCTGAAACATGCTCCTGGTGGTACCAGTTGTGGCACCTCTGCCAGGGGCATGATGACCAGCGGCCCTCCCATAAGCACCATGGTACATCTGCCGATGTGGTGGCCTGCCAGACATCCAGCTATGCTGACTGTGACCCGACACAGTTCATGTACACCACACCTTCCTGGTCACTGACACCAACCACCAACTGTCCCTCTGCTATGGCCATGAGAAATGGGGTTTGTATGGGCAATGTAACTGTGTGCGGGCTTGGGGTGGCTAGGAGGGTGATGACACATGAAGGTGCAGTGTCGGCCTCTGACAACCCCACCTGTGCCTCACCAGTACCATCATCATCATCATCATCATCATCGGTGTCTGTATGGACACCTACCTCAATTTGCATGCAGAAGGGAACCTTACCCACCTCGCCACCTGTGGGGGAAACAAACACACACATTAATACCTGTACAGCATTGCATAACAATATGCACACTCACACACACACACACACACACACATGCACACACGCACACACGCACACACGCCCACAGAGTCACACGCACACACACACACACACACACACACACACACACACATACACAGTTACACACACAGACACAGTCACATGCACAAACACACACACACAAACACACACCCACACAGTCTCACACACACACGCACACACACAGACACACACACACACACACACACACACACACACACACACACACACACACACACACACACACACACACACACACACACACACACACACACACACACACACAGTTACACACACAGACACAGTCATATGCACACACACACACACACACACACACACACACACGCACACACACACACACACACACACACACACACACACACACACACACACACACACACACACACACACACACACACACACGTACACCTACAAACACTGACAGTCCACCTTACTACCCCCTTACCCTGTTGTTACAGACAGTCCCACATTCAGTTACAGATGTTCCCCATCCTGCATGGCACTTGTTAACATACACTCATTAATACTACCCATTAACATATCAGACCTCTCTATACCTACACGTGTGATTACAACACATGACCTGTTACTCCATCACCTCCCTGACTTTGGTGGAGTAGGTAGTACATGGCCTCACTGCTGTCATCCAGTAATACCCTGTGTATGTCCAGTCATGGTGTACATGGCCCCTAAATGGTTAGGGCTGCTACATTCACTACATAGGTCACACATCGGAGCCCCCTACTACAGTCTTGGTTAGTCCATGCCACATCTGCTGCACAATCAACCGGTCATGCTGACATCAGTAATACCTGGATATACTCACTGATGTGGTCTGGTAATTCCCCATTGCATTAGTAGTGCTGCATACTTGGGTTGCTGGTTATCCATCTGCTGCTGGCATTATGATGTGTATACCTGGTAAGTACTATCCCTCCCAATGCATGTTCTGTGCTACAGACCTTGTTATGCTATCAGCTGTCCTGTGTTCACATATCGGACAGGCTGTCCTGGTGTTTCATGTGTCACTACATCTACAGCAAATTCCCAAGGAGAAGTACTGCCATGTGATCAATCCCACTATCGCCTGTGCATACATGGACACCCGCACAAACAGACACACATGTACACACACATCAGACATGCATCGACCACACTCCACCAGATTGCACTTACACACACATTCAACCCCCCCCACACACACACACACACACACACACACACACACACACACACACACACACACACACACACACACACCTACGTGTGGGGTTGCACACCTTTTGTACACACAGTCCTCCCATTACCCTTCTGTCGGAATGCATTATATCTGGTGCAGACAGCATGCAGTGCAACCAAAATTACGTCATCACAGTGGCAGTATACATGTGTGTGATGCATGGGCTCTGTTGGTAGGTGATGACCCTTCCCCTTGTCAACACTGCAGCATTTACAAAGTGTTACTGTTGACCAGTTCTGCACCCTGCCTTGTACTGTGCACCATAACACACAGGTGTACAGACCATTGCTGCTTATGTAGTACTGTGTCTGTTATGTCAGCTCCAGTGCTCACAACCCCTGTGTGTTACAGCACCTCATACCTGGGATGATATGTGAATGGATATATTTTGTGAATGCCTGATGTATGCTTTACAGATCACAGCATCAGCAGTGCATGTATGACCAGTACAGGACTATTACACTGACACCAACCAGACCTTACCATGGCTGTGGGGGGTACACTACACATGTCCCAGAACTCTGCATGGTTGCAAGGTCTGCTCATGTGCACATCCCTTGGAGTGCACACACTGCTGTCACTATAGCTGTGGGGTCAGGGTCATGTCTGCCACAGTTACATAACCTGATTGAGTGTATTTACAGCCATGAGGGTGGTGTTTCACACATGTCCCTACTGTAGGCCATGTGTCCTGCCATACTCCCCATCCCTGTGGACACAGTGCACAATGACAGGATGTTAGGTATCTTATATGTGTCTCTTGTACAATTCCAATACTCCAGCATGGTCACTATTGTGACATAGTGCATTTCATAACAACATAGTGTGAACATGTACAGCATGCAGTATGGGTAGGTGTGTTAGATGTGTACATGGAATATCCCATAGCCATTACATGCACAGTGTCTTGTCATGCATGAACATGAACTATACTCACCGGCTACAGGCTGCTGCTGTGGTGGTATCCTGAAGGGACCTACATACGAGTGTGAGAATGTTGTTGTCAGTCATGCTGTGGCATTCGTAAAGGGTGGGTGCAGCATTATGTTACATTACAGTAGGGGTCCACAATACTACAGATTATGCATGTCTGTTTATTACTACTACACAGCAACAGACTATGTATATGACATCTCAGATTTGCATAATGTACCTGTACAGATGCAGATGCATACACATGAGTGGTGTACTGATGTGCCCTGTGGCCTTACCTGCATGATCCTCAGGCAGTGTGTCGGTTGTACCCACCTCTACAATGCACCCTGCCAGTTGTTGGTGCTGCAGGTAGGCAGATGCCACAAGGCTCCTGAGTAGCTCCTCCAAATAGGTGAGAGGTGTATGGATGGCTTGTCCCTCCCTGTTGTGAGGTGGTCTCCCCATACAGCAGCAGCATGCCGACGTACATGGCGAAGCAGGTCACTGCAATGATGCCAGACCTGCTCATAGCTGCGGTTATGCAGTGACATCATTGACCCTATGGACTAGTTTTTTGCACAGGGCAGACTTCTCCTGCTGATCTTGGGCTGTCCATTTGAACAGCTGTTCATAGTGCTGCACCAAATGTGATACTATCACCTCTGTCTCTGCAGCACTGTAGGCCAGAAGACAGATATGGGGCATCCTCCCTGGAAGACATAAAGATGGAAACAGGTCAGTGCAACCATACAGTAGGGTTACCATAGTTCTTAATACACATCTGTGTCTCCCCCCACCATATCAGCTACAACAAACCGTTCATAGAATGCAATTGGTATAATGACTGCTTACCTACCATTGGGACATATGTTGTATTGTACCAAGCTTTGTGCTATGTGTTTGCAGCCATGCTCCCTTTGGAGACACTATCTCTGCTGTCTTGTTCCAGACAATTTCACCTGCATGTCATTGTCAGTGCCACTACAGATATAAATATATATATATATATATATATATATATATATATATATATATATATATATATATATATATATATATATATATATATATATATATATATATATATATATATATATATATATATATATATATATATATATATATATATATATATATATATATATATATATATATATATATATATATATATATATATATATATATATATACATATACATGTATATGTATAGATAGATCTTGTGGGTGTTTATATACCTACATCTATATGACTGTCTGTATATCTGTAGACATACCTGTCTAATTATATATCACAAAGATAATTATCTATATGTGGGGAGCATACAGACATCTGGACCATATTCTGTAACTGTCTGTCATTCACAACCACACAGTTCTGCCTTACTGCAACACAGCCGGGTGTCACATATGAACACAGACTAACATTAGGGTGGTATATATACTGAGTAATTGCTGGTAAGCCTATTATACACCTATGGCATTTGTGCATGCTGCATTAGACATTAAGATGACTATCTTGCATGTGGTGTGCTCTGACACCCATGTGTCTATCATGACTGCAGTACTTCCACCACCAGCTATTTCCCACACTAACATATCAAATAGACATATTATGGCTTTATTCTTTGTCATTCCTTGCTGATCTGAAACAATTGGCAGGTATATCCCACTGCTTACAGGGACAGACAGTATTGTCCAGAGCAGTTGTTCGGCAGAACTTCATTACAGGGACAACTACAGATGGCACATATAAACATTCCACATCATATTTCCTATTATTCTATACCACATACTACTTTCAATTACATAAATATATGTTTTACATACCTGTCATTTTTTTTCCTGACTGCTGTGACTGCCTGTTGTTTACAGTTTACTTGTTTTACTTCTTTTCACTGTATGTTTGTGTGTGTGTGTGTGTGTGTGTGTGTGTGTGTGTGTGTGTGTGTGTGTGTGTGTGTGTGTGTGTGTGTGTGTGTGTCTCTGTCTCTCTCTACACTAGAGTGTTTGAGCTGGTTTGAATGGATTGCAACATGGCTTTTGTAAGTGATGCACATGATCAGGTAATGGGCTCTGCACCAATCAGTGTGCAACAGTTGCTAATAGCATGCAGCCTGCTGTGTAATACTTCAGATAACCACTGTCATGGCAACCCAGTACTATAAAATACTGACTCATGTGGGCCTTGTCCCTTAACCTTTCCAGTATGGAGGACAACCTTTTTGTATGTGGGCAGCAGTTTTATAGACAGCAGTTTGAAATACCTCCTGCAGCAGGAATCGCAGACACCATTTACACATTTGTATGGGGTTCCAGACCTACAGACAGAGTGAGTAGTGTTCATATGTGCATTGTATATTGATGGTCTTGCAGTGTTTGTGTGTATATAGTTGTTTAGGATGGAATGCAGTCTGTCTGCATAGCGCTCAACTGTGGGCCTATCCAGATGATGGCCAGTGGATTGTGTGGTTGGTTAGGTCTGTGCACTACACAGGTCTTGCCCTACATATATCACTGGCAGTCTGTCTGTTGCATGCTATCAGTGCATAGCTACATCCATTTGTGTTTCTGATGTCGTATTCCTGCATAAGGGTATGTTTCAACAAATCCTGTAACACCAGCAATTTCCAGGATGTGTCACAGCAATATTGCAAGTATGGCCCTGTGTGCCTGCCTCTGGCCTCCACATGTATGACAGACTTTGTCCTGCTGTGATACAGTTAGGGGTTGTTGGGTAATGGCCTATCATTATTTACTGCTAGCATTCCTGCTACCATCCCATTCATATTGTGGACTCCCACAAAATATATTGGTCAGGATTCATACATGTGACCGATACATTGACATTACCACAACTATTATATTCCCCCCTAGGGCTTGACTAGAGGGTGTCATTGGAGGCTACTGAAGTACATCAGTAATTGTTGATTGTTACCTACCTTGAAGGCAAATCATTTGTCTACTGTTGTACTAATTGAAGGACTGGCCTGGCCAGCATAGTATGTTATATATCCACATTGCTTGCATCTACTGTTTTGTGTAGGCCTTGCATTCATCACTGATTACATATGTCAAACTTCATGTGCTGTACGTAATGGCATACATTATTGTATAGTACACAAATAAAGGTTTTCTGTTTATGCATACCTGTGTGTCATGTCATTTCCTTTGAACTGTGAGTGGGTATATGTTTAATGTCAGTATTCTCATTTGTGGGACAGGTTGCCACATTGCCCATTTCACAGGTACCAGTTACAGGGCTTGTGGCTGAGGGATATATTTTGTGCCCAGTACTTCCACACTACTCCTACATATGTATGGCTACTCATACCTACTGTCTGTGTATATGTGTATGTACCTATATATATATTTCATATATATATATATATATATATATATATATATATATATATATATATATACATATTTGTATATACCTGAACATATTTGTCAATGTATAGATGTGTGTGCATATCTGAACCATTGTGATGTGTACCCCTTCCACACTGTACATTCCCTACATTAGAATGACTTTTCAGCATGTTATGCTACAGATATCGCCCTGACATTTACAGGTGAATTGGCTTACTGTGAAAAAATTGTGGCTGTGTCGTGGAGGGTCGTGTAGCCAAAATATGCATGTGCTGGGTATTGGATTGCACAGCATATCTGTTAGGGCTGTGGGGGGGGGGGGTATAACATAGCACTAATTACCAGGTATCCCTCATTTGAGCAACCACCCCCCATTAACAGTGCATATGGTCTGTTATGTTGTAATAAGTGGTTCAGGTGTTTGTTCCCATGTAGTAATGCTATACACAGTTCTATCTGTATCTATATTTATATAAATCTATAGAAATCTTCATATGTATGTATATATATATATATATATATATATATATATATATATATATATATATATATATATATATATATATATATATATATATAAATATATATATATGTATATATATGTATATATATATATATATGTATATATATATATATATATATATATGTATATGTATGTATATATATGTGTGTGTGTGTGTGTGTGTGTGTGTGTATATATATGCATGTATATATATATATATATATATATATATATATATATTTGTGTCTATGTATGTATATATATATATATATATATATATATATATATATATATACACACATATCGCTGTCTATCTGTCTACATTTCCAGATATATATCTGTCCATATGTCCATGCATGTTCGGATCATATTTTTGGCCTGTACCTCATTCTGTTGGCAGCTGACATGGATGATCACAGGACTGTAGTCAGTAACTCATGCCAACACTTTTTTGTTTCAGACTTCATCTCATTCAAGATATGTGTTCTAATACATATCACTGTGTGACTAGCAACATTTTAGGTGTCTTAGAGCAGTATTTGACATATATCCCTACTTGTACCCACATTTTGCCACACTTTGTCCAGAATTCTTGCATTAATTGGATGTGTGGTATGATATTACTACATTTCCTGTACTGTTGACTACTTGTGCTGGATGATATGTTTGTGAAAACATCAAGTTATGTATAACTGCCATGGTTTAGTTGCAGATCACTTTGTATATGGAGTGCAGCGTCCTGGGTTCGAGCCTTGGAGAGGCATTACAATTTGTTGCTGGGCAGAACAAGGGGCATTTGCTACATATGGAGTAAGGTGCTTTTATGCAGTTGTCAGCGGGTTTACACTACAGTAAGCACTGCTAACCTCCACTTATGGTTTTGTGCAGTCAGTTAGTTTCTGATTTCTCAACCTGTGTAAGCATAGCTTACCCCCTCGCAAGCCCGTGCAAACACTCTTACTGCTGCTTAAAAGTGCTGACTGCTGCTTACCCCAGCACTAATTTATTTGAAATAAAAGCAAAAGGGGTTGATAGGAAAGTGGTGACAATCGGGGCACAAAGAGGGAAAGACAGTAGGGACAATAGCTAGGCATGTGCAGGAAGGGTATGGGAAAGGTCCATAGCTGCCCATTTCTTCTACAGCAACAGCTGTGCATATACACTATATTTTCAGGTACATTTGGACCCTCAAACCCCTGAGGGAGGGGTGAGGACAGCATATATTCATTGTGATGCCAAATAGAACACATTACATGTGTCCAGTGGACACGTGTGCAAACTGACAGCTATGTTTGGGCCATGATTTTGTTGTGGGAACAGATTGCCCTTGTTTTATTTTTCAGGTGCGAGTGGGATATTGGGGAGGGGTTGTAGGTATATTTGGGGAGGGAGGTTGGGTGGGTTAACAGACAAGACACACAAGATGCAAACTGGGCCGGTATATGACACATGTGGGGGGTAAACACCTTGTACTGGGAGGGGTGAATGGAAGTTGCAAGTCCATGAGCCTCCAACTGGAAACAGTGGGACTGATGTCCCCACCCATTGCCAGTAACCACTGCACCTTCACGGCCCCAAAGGTAGCTGTGCTGGGGGCTGTGTAGGAGGGGCAGGCTCACCCTCTAATAGCACCACTCAGCACTCAAGCTGACTTAGCCGCTCTCGATACTCCAGATTGAGCTCCCTACACACCATGGCCTGGACCTGTTGACAGGTGACAGGTTCCCCTCTGTGCCCATTCCAATGGTGGGGGCAAGCCCCATCCCCTACAGCAGTTCCTCCCGAAGGTGGTGCAGTGCAGTGCACTGAGGTGGAGGTCTCAGGCTGTGCCCCAGATGTGCTGGTGCCTGGTGCCATGGCCAGCTGGGGTGGGACAGGTGGGTCCGCTGGGATTGGACTTCCCATACGAGCTGTGTTGTTACCTGTTTATGGCAGATATGGCTTATTAACAGTCAACCGCATTCAGAATTAGTTATAACAGCATGCATAGGTATTCCCATTACCCGACACGCCGGATTTAACACAGTTGCAGCGCAAGCAGCACACATGCATATATGGAACAACAGTGACCATTACAAGAGCATGCAGGTGTAATTGATGGCAACAGGCCATCATTATGGGCGTATTATAACATGGCACATGCATTGAAACAAATGTGAATATGTATAACCCATTAGGTCATATGCCCCAACAAATGTTTGGAGAGTACACATACCATTTCAGGAGTGTCATTGGGCTATTTTGCACATATGGTAGCGGTGAGAGAGTGTTCAATTAACAACTGACATATCCTTATAGTTTTCACAACATTCCTAGTCACTGCAGTGATATTTTCCTCACAAGTATTATTACACTACCCAATGGCCTTATATTGTACACTGGTAAGTTTATAGATTATTATATACGTGACCTGCGTCTTACATACTGCCGTGACAAGATGCAGGTGTTAATGCAGCATATGTTGTGTATTGCTGTTATACACTTGGGGTGAGATGCTACAATTACAGGTTTGTTTTTCCTACACATTCTATGACTATGTACATGTTTGACTTGCTGTTATATGTCATTAACAGCTGCCTACATTTCTGTGTTCCTCACACTGCTTTTTCAGGGGAACCGGGTACCAGGCTGGTGACATGGGCCATTTATCTGTACATGCTGGACAGACTGGTAAAGTTGTGGGGGCATGAATATGCATACAACTATCTGAACACTCTAGCCAATTCTCTACTGTTAGGTGTAATTATACATACAGCTTTTTATCTGAACATTGTAACAAAATCTGTACAGTTGTGGGGTACGATTACCATGATTCAAACCCCTGCTGTGTGTGACAACAAAATTATAGTTAACATCACAGTGCACGGTGCCATCAGGGAATTGATATGAAGCTTTCAACTGTCTTCTATCTATGTCTCCCTCACTTGTACAATATTACTGACCTCTTGGCACTTCCAACATTGTTATACAGACCTTCATACACATTTTATCTACATACCACAATGTGGGTAACACTGCTTAATACAGCAGTACTATTTATAGTATGCAACAGTTCAACTACATATGACAGAAGAGTACTCAGAAGCACTCCAGGGATTATACCATTGTTCACATAATATTACACATGTATTCCTACTGGTACAACACTTTCTAATACTCTTGTATGTATTTCTTATGACAGTACATGCAGAGGAATACTAACCTGCCTCGCAACGCAGCCTTTGCAACCTAGCATCATGGGCTTGCTGTTTCACAGCCCGCTCATCTGCAGATGTCAGAGGTATACAGTGATATGTAGCCATACCTATCCATAGTATACACAAGCTAGGCAATTCTTAACTACTTAGTGGAATGAGTAGTTACTCAGTACTGGGGCATTAGCCATCTGCCAAGACTGCTGGAGCCACTGCTCCAGTACATCCCCCCTCCGCCACTTCAGGTCAGCATGGTGATACCTGATCTGCTCACCAGCCCGGGGGATACCTGTGGCACTGGTGAGGTCATGAGCGAGACTGTCCCAGGCCCCCATTTTATACTGTGAGCCCTGGTACTAGCCCTGCAGTAGTCTCTCCTCATGGTGTTGTACCAGGAGCCATACCATGAGTTATGACTCCTGGATGCACCAGCGCTGCACTCTAACAGAAGTGCCTTCACCCACACCAGCCATTCTGCCAGCAGTAGGAAGCTACCACCACTTATGGAATCTATTCCCGCCAGTGTGGTTTATATACGGCCATTTACCAGCACTTTCCTGTGATTGGCCGGGTTTGAAGAGGCTAAGCTAGGGGCACACCTGCTTACCTAAGGTTGGCAGTGCTTTTAGGGGTATATAGGTAGGCAGATTGGCTTGGCTCCCCTGCACATTCCTTACTCTTATTAAGCTGAGCTGTGCTGTGGTTAGCATTGCTGAATAGTTAATTTGCACTATATTTGCCTTCTGGCAGTAATATACAGTTCTGTATTCTTCATTACAGGTTTTCATATTCTTCATTACAGGTTTTATGTGTCTGGTATCCATGATTCATGTGTACATACACAGTATAGGGACCTGGGGACTTCTACACTGTATTACAATAACACCTCACATCTATACTTACTGCAGTAGTCCAGTTTACATATTTATGTTATGTAGCAAGGTAGACCAGCTCACACTGTACATAGATTCAGTTCACATCTTAGTTTTGATTTACCTGTGGTGAGGATTAGTTTGCTGATACCTCAGTCATCTGAATTGCTTTGATGGTTTAGTGGGTGAATACTGTAACTATAGTGTACAGGGTCCTGGGTTCAAGACTTGCAGAGGCAGTTTGTTTTGATGCTGGGCAGAACACATGGATTTGCAAGGGTTTGTGCGACGGTAAGCACTGCTAACCTCCGGTTACAGTTTCTTGAACCTGTTTGCTTCTACTTTGCTTAATCTGAGTACCGCCCCCCACATAGGCGTACTCCCGCTTGCTGCTGCATACCCCATGCTACTTCATGTACATGTAGGTTTTATACATGCTTAAGTCAGGTGTACATGTCAGGTATGACTGTTCACGAAGATCAGTGTAAGGTTAAGTGGAATTCCGGTTTAGCATTTCTGGTTAGACTACACTCAGGTATTCAGGTTAGGCCTACATATGCCATACCAGTGTTGTAGAGTAGATGTGAATAGTGGAGGTGTAGGCGGGTAGGTGGAGGTGGGGGCATTTTAACTGTATAGTAGGCCGTTCGTCTGATTGGTGGGGATGCGGTAGTGCAGGTTTGCATGGTGTTGGGATATGTATGCGAGGCAGGACAGGAGGTTTCAGTGTCAGTAGTTGGTGTAGGGGTCTGGATTATTGGGTTGTGGCAGACTTCACCAGGTGGTGATCCAACTGTGCTTGGGTTTCCCCTTCATGTGTTTGTACATGCGTAGGTAGTCTGGGACAGCTGTGGTAATACACCTGGGTTAGGGGTTCCAGATTCTGCCAATATAGTTGTGTGGAGGGTGTCACCTACTTGTGACTGTGAACATTACTACGAATGCAATAGGGGTTGATAGGTATGTGGTGTTAATGGGCCATACAGAGGGGCTTATAGTAGGGGATATGTCCAGGGATGTGGAGGATGGCTGATGGAAAGGTCCGCAGCTTGGCATTTCTTCTACAGCAGCAGCTGTGTATATATCCTGCATTTGGGGGTAGGTCTGGACAATCACACCCCTTGGTGGGGGTGAGGGCAGCAACATAGCTCTCAATTAATTGGAGGAAACCTCATCAGAATCACGGGCAACTCTTCACATAATCAGAGACAGTCAGGGACATTTTCTATATATTTGTAGTATTAACCTGAAACATTTGCAGAATCAAGGAATGTGGATTTATATAGGATTTCTGACATGAAACCTCTATAACGCTGTATTACTATCATTATTTATTAAGGACAAGTCACCACCTTTTCTTCAGCACTCACCAGTTTTCAGGGGGCTTGAGAGGGACAGACCTAATATCGGAGTGTATAGCAGGAACAGTTGTGAGGTCTGGACAGCAATACTACCTTGTGATGCCAATTAGTCTGGCTTACATGCCTACAGTGGGGTGCTGCGACGAAGTGTTCTTTGTTGTAATTTAGTAGGTTTGCAACAACACATCTGGTTATACCATCCTTTGCCATGTAAACTAGACTTTCCTGCAGTGGGACTCATACCAGGTGTGGCTGCTCATTGGGTGTCAGCTCTGCCCAATGCGCACTATTGCTTACATCCCTGGGGCAGTCCACATAGAACCACTCCAGCCAACACCTGCACAGCTAGGCCCATAATTACATACTTATAGTTCCCATACTGCACATCCTCTTCGGCACTCTTCTTTACTCTGGGTGCAGGTTGGGTCTGGCCATACCAGTACACACTACCCACTCCCCACTTCTCAGGACCCATCACGTATGTTGTCTCGCCCCATGGATCATCAGGCTTCCCCTACCTTGTAGACCAAGTACATGCATGGTCTGCCATTGGACATTGGTGTAATGGCTGGAAACCCAAATATCATTGAATTTTTGGGTGTCCCACAAGGGACATTCATGTCTTTATTTCAAGATTAGACTTGACAGGTCCCTACCACTGGTAGTATCCTGCCTGTCGTCTGGGAAGCAGTGGTGTGTTTAGTTGTATCGTGTGTTTGTATGTTTTACCAGTCTAGCTGGGGGGGGGGGTGATGCTACATGTTACACGTTTGTTGATTGGACCCCTCACCCCCATTGACATGGCCTGTGAACATGTGAACATATGTAATTCGTAACTGCTGTATCATATCCTAGCTATATATATGTGTATATTTACACACATATATGTATATATGTATATATATATATATATATATATATATATATATATATATATATATATAAATATATATAAATATATATATATATATATATATATATAGTTATTTATATATACATATATATCTACATAACTATATACATATATATCTGTATATGTATGCATACATATATATATTTATATATTGTTGTATGTATATATATATATATATATATATATATATATATATATATATATGTCTAATGACATATGGATGTATGGGTGTCTGCATATGTATATATCTATCTGTGGGTATTTATATGTATTCTGTCTCTGTATGTATACATTTGTACTACGGAAAGGCAGAGGTATATCTCCATGTAGCTATGGGTAGATATACACACACACACACACACACACATACCTCAACATATATGCATCTACGTCTGGTTATTCCGTTCTTTGCCATGTAAGATAAACTTTGCTGCAGTGAGACTCATAGCGGGTGAGGCTGCCCGTTGGCTGCACCTCTGCCCAATGAACACTATTGCTTACATCCCTGGGGCTGTCAGTATAGACCCACTCCAGCAAACACCTGCATGCCTAGACCCATAATTAGCTACCCATAGTTCCCCCACCTGCACCTCCTATACAGCACTCATTCTTAGTCTGGGTGCTGGTCGGGTCTAAACATGCCACTACACACTGCCCACTCTCCACTTCATGGGACCCATCTCATACATTGTCTTGACCCATAGGTCATCAGGCTTTCCCACCCTTGTATTCCAGGTATGTACACACCCTGCCTTGATAGGTCATCGCACGGGCTTCCTCCCATAATATGACAATTTTTGGGGTGTCCTACAAGGGACGCTCCTATCTCTGTTCCAAGATTAGATTTCACAGGTCCACTGTCTCCCTCCCCCCGGTTGTATCCTGCCTGTGGTTTGGGGAGCAGTGTACTGTTTACATTGTTTGTGGGTTTGTTTGTATGTTTCCTCTGTCCAGCTGGGGAGTGGAGGTCATGCTACGTGTTACACGTTTCTTGCTTGGGCCCCTCACCTCCATTGGCATAGCCTGTAAACATATGTCATCCATGTGTGCTGTATATTATCATAGGCATATATCTTTGTATATGTACGCACACACACACACACACACATATATATATATATATATATATATATATATATATATATATATATACACATATATATATACATATATATATATATATATATATATATATATATATATATATATACACATATATATATACATATATATATATATATATATATATATATATATATATATTTATATTTATGCATATGTCTGCATACATACATATATATCTACATATTGCTGTATATATATCTAACGACATGTGGATGTATGTGTGTCTGCATATGTATATCTGTATTTCTGGGTATTTATGTATATGTCTATCTATGTATGTGTACATTTGTACTACAGAGAGGGGAGGTATATATCTATATAGTTATGGATATTCATATGGACACAAATACCTCTAATTCTTTAGCTACATATGCGGTAATGTTGACTGGTATTGCTGGGTACTGTGTTTCGTGTGCATACCGCCCAACCTTGCGTGCCACGTATGATTTGCGATACCTACGACTGACTCCATTAATATACTCAGACCCACACGTGACACCAGCTGTTTGATACAGTGTGCTCAAGGCACTTTCAAGTGGTTGTAAGTGGGTTTGTGCAGATGGTAGTACTGCTGAATTCTGGTTACAGTGTGTTACACGCAGTTAGCGTCTCCTTTGCTTGATCTGTGTCGGCGGTGCTTCACCCCGCCCATACGCACTTGCGCACACTTACTATTGCTTACATTTGCTTACTTCTACTTATCTGTGCTTATGCCTGCTTATTGCTGACTTATTCATTCTGGTACTGACTGTTCACATGTGCATTTCATGCAGTACTCCAGTTCACATTTAATTTTTATTTGGTAGGTTCTACAGCAATAAAATGTACATAATTGTTCGTATACAGATTACACTTGGAAAATGGTATGTGCTGCAGTGGGACTCGAGCTGAGAATGCCTCCTCCTTCCTTAATATGCATGGCGTGCTGCCATCCACCTCTCAAACTGGCGCTTCTGTGCAGGACTAGAGTAGTCCTGTATGGAGGATTAGTGAATCCGGGGGATTGTCTTACCATATGAGAGTCATTTATTTAACATTTGTTTACTAGGAATTTCTAACTTAGAATGAACCAAATTTTCAGCAGAGACTCAAGGAGAAATGCTCCAGACACATGTTTTGTAGCATGGGAGGAAACAGGAACACCCAGAGGAAACTCACATGAATGCAGGGAGAACATGCAGTCTCTGCATAGAAGGTACCCCAGCCAAGAATTGAACCAGGGAACCTCTTGCTGGGAGGTGACAACACAACCGATGCATCAGTGCACCATCATTCAAATCAAAGGATAGTAAGTGACAAACAGTTAACAAAAAAACGTCAATAACTGATATAATACATTAGGAAATCAGGAGTTATAAGCATGAAAATGAATGCCCTAGAACAACTGGATCTTTGGGGATTCAAACAGCCTGAATGATTATTTCTGCATCTGTATACATCAATTAGATGGTATAGCAGCATTACTCTAAATTCATTTCAGTTAATTTTATTCCTGATATTGTCAAGTAAATGCTTCAAACTACTCAAAGCAAACTTATTGGAGCATTTTTCTAGTCAAAAAGACAAATGTGGCTCTCATGGGGGTTAGAGTTAGAGTCCTTGATCTGAAAAAAAAGCTGAGATAATTTACCTTATGTTTTCATGCAGGGTCAGTTACTATATGCAGGAGCCTGTAGATAGTTTCAAAGGTTGTTACTAGAGCTACTGTCAACATTAAATTGTCTAGCCAAGAGAACCCAAATGAATTCATGTATCTGCTCTAAGAATAGATCCCACACTCTTCTTAGCTTCCAAAATTAAGTGTAAATATGATTCCTGTCAAGCCTCTTATGCAGACATGAAGCTGGAATATACTACGGTAGCTCTGTCACTTCTGCTTACTAAGAAAACCTTGTTCAATGAGAAAAAATACACTTCAAAATTT
Source organism: Protopterus annectens (assembly GCF_019279795.1). NCBI lineage: Eukaryota > Metazoa > Chordata > Ceratodontiformes > Protopteridae > Protopterus > Protopterus annectens. Next base: position 348,463,900 of record NC_056745.1, on the reverse strand, counting down.
CAGATAATAATCTGCAAATATATTTAGAGCTGTTTGCAGCAAGACAGTATGCTGAGAAGAATTAAGGCCAACAAGAGTTGGGTCATATTCAGGCTAAATTATTGGTAGGTTGATGCTAATAGTCTGATAATTCCTCTTGTATGGTTACTGGCAAAACATATAGCACAGTCTGAGATTTTCAGGATATTGTCAACACACATTTTCCATACAGGACATGGATATTAAGGTGAGGTTTAGCCTTAATACAAGATATTTAAAACAGTTGTACTTCTGTTTAGAGTGTAAATTATTTGCAGAAAGCTTGTACTAACAAACTTTCTGTAACAAGTGAAGACTGTAAGTTTAATTTTTCTACTATGAAATACTAGCTTGTTTTGAAAATTCAGTCTCATAGCTGATAGAATCCATTTGTCAGTTTTTTTATAGTTTCAGTGGATGGATCCGATATTAAAACAATGTGATCATCAGCATATGGCGTTAGACAACAACCTGTTAGAATCATAGGTATATTATTTAGGAAGAGTTAAAAATGTTTTCTGTATGATGCCAACGGCTGTGAGACAGCACTTTAAAAGTTTCATTGTAAGAAAGAGAGAACACTCCTCCTAGAGATACCTAAATGCTGGTCTGAAAGCACACAGTGGGGCTGACACCAAAGTTAAGGCTGGTAATTATGGTTAGGATGACGTCATAACCAGCATTTCAAATGCTGGTTATGATGTCATAACCAGCATTTCAAATGCTCTCTTTAGGTCAAGAAATAGGGCTCCAGTCAAGTTACTATTTTCTGTGACTAGAAATCACAACTGATATTTTGGCAATATCCTGGGATGCAGCTTAAATAGCATCACAACCCACCAACAGCTTTAAAATCTAATCCAAAAAATTTTAGAACTCGATAAACCAAATATTGCATCCTGGTAATCTTTGTTCTTCTAGTCCATGCTCAGACTAGACACCAGAAGAAACTGACACCATCTTTAACACCTATTATATCGAAGCCATATCTAAGTTATTTAACCCTAACCCTAACCCCTCTACTACTAACACTACAAACACCTCAGAACCTGCTCTTTCTATAAACTCTTCTAATACTTTTTCCCTCAAATCTGTACCTTCTAGCTACATCAAATCTCTACTCTCTGAATTAAAACCATGCTCAGCATCAGCTGACAATGTCCCTTCCTTTTTCCTTCAGTTAGCAGTTGATTCTCTTGCTCTCACTGTATGTAGCTTAATTAACCACTCCATCTCTGCGTCTAAAGGATCTTCCATCTGGAAATAATTCTACAACACTCTACCTATACACAAAGGAGGTAACTCCACTGAAATCACCAGTTTTAGGGGTCTATATCAGAACATCAAAGTTTTAAAACTTCAAATGTTCTAATATCGACCCGTTTTTTGTGAAGCTGCAGAACACCAAATTCTTTCCTAGGGAAAGAATTTGGTTGGCCGGTTCTGTGGCTTTGCTATTTTCAGCACTGTGGTGGAAAGTTACGGGTCGGTTTCAGGTAAATGTGTGATTGTGTGGTCATTAGGGTTAGGGCACGGGTTAGGTGAGTTAAGGTTAGGGCACGGGTTAGGTGAATTAGGGTTAGGGCACGGGTTAGGTGAATTAAGGTTAGGGGTGGGTTAAGTGAGTTAGGGTTAGGGTGCAGGTTAGGTGAGTGTGTGATAGTGATGGACCTTAGGGTTAGGGTTTGGGTTAAGGTAAGTGGATAGATAGTAGTGCATGTATAGTTTAGTGTATGGTTAGTTGTAGGATTATAAGTGTATGTTTGTGGATTGATGTTTTTTAGGTGTGCTTGTGTTGTGTGTATGTGTTTTGGAATAGCAAATTTTTTTCCAAGTAAAAAAATTTGCTATTCTGAATGTTTGATATTATGTGATTTAGATATTTTAGGTTCGATGAAATAGCATTCGCTATTTTCATCTTTCGATAGCATGATATGAACACAATTTTAGACCTATCACTATCCTCTCACCACTCTCTAAAATATTGGAAAAATGTATACATAAACAAGTCATGCAATACCTGCTACAGGAAAATCTGCTCACACACACTCAGCATAGCTTCTGACCTAAACATAGTACTATTCCTGCCTTAATATCCTTCCTTAACACTATTTCTCTAGCCAGGTATGCCAACAAACTCATCTCTTGCTTATTCCTAGATCTTTCAAAAGCTTTTGACACTGTCTCTCACTCACTTCTACTGAGCAAACTGACTAACCTGAACTTCTCCACTACTGCTATTGCTTAGTTTCCCAGCTACCTCACTGACCGACTGCAATCAGTAAGATGACACTCTGCGCTCTCCCCTCCTCACCCAGTTAAAATGGGCGTTCCCCAAGGATCTAGTCTTGGTTCATTATGTTTCAATATCTTTACTAATCTACTCCATACTTCTTGCCCGCAGTCATCCCTGGTACAATATGCAGATGACTACAGTCATCACTGTTGCTAACTCTCCCTCTGAACTCATCTCAGCTATTCAGACATCCTTTAACTCATTCGGAAACTGGCTCTCCAATAACTAGCTTATCCTTAACCATAAAAAAACTAAACTATTACTCTTTCTCCCAAAAAATGTTAACCACCATAAATCCACTTTCTCTATACAGTCTCTCAATAGCATTTCTATCTTGGTAGAATCCAGCAGAAAACTCTTAGGTGACATTATCAATTATCAGTTTAAGTTTAACTTACATGTAAATAATTGTATCAGGAAGAATCATCAGAAACTAGGGCTCCTTTACCAAAACAAGACATTTCTCACCAATGAAGCAAAAGTAACCCTCTCTCATGCTTACCTCCTATCCAGTCTAATGTATAGCTCTCAGATACTCACAGATCTAAACTTCTCACTCCTAGCCACATTAGAATCTACTTACAACAAGGTAGCTATATTTGAAACTCATCAAACTTACCAATCTCATCACTGTCTCCCACTAAAACACCTAAACTGGCTAGAATTTTCCCACCACCTTCTGCTCTCTCAGCTCCAGATTATTCACTCTATCCTATTCCAGCCTTCCTGCTGTCCTACTCTATCTTCTCTGATCTCTCATTATTTTCCCACTAGACCTCTTCAGAGCTCCAGCCAAGACCTGCTACAAATCTCTTATCCCAAGACCAAATTTGGTTGCAACCTCTATAGCTGTCATCCTACCATTGCCTGGAATAGCCTCCCATTAGAAGTCAGGAAACTTAAGCAACTTAAACATTTCAAAGCAGCTACCAAGGAATACTTAAAAAGCCACTGGTCTTGTCACTGTACTCACCCACCATAAACATCCTTTCTTTCCTAAAGACAATCTACTACCTACCCTCCACTTATTCTTAACCCTAGCTCTCTCTAGCCTTCTTTATCTAGTTTATTACCTGCCTTTTTAAAACTTAACTGCAAACACCTTAGATAAATATTCAATTTATGTATTTCTTACTTATCTCATCTATCTTTGATGCATGCTTAACTGGAACTGATACTACAATTTTATTGTTTTTCTACCTCTTATGTAAATTTTTTTTTTTCATATGACATTTTACTGCTTCTATTAAAATTTTTTGTAAAAATTCCAATTTTTATGCTAATTGCTTCTGTAAATTGTTATTGTATAATTAGTGGAGCTTTTCTCCCTGGGCCTCTGCTGAAAAAGGACTATTCAGCTCAGTCAGACAAACCCGGTCAACAAATGTAAAATAAATAGCCACATCCCTAACAACAGTGTTCAATTTCAGCCTCTATACAGGTTTAGTACCAAGTGAATGGACAACAGCTACAGCCATTCCCCTGCATAAGGGAGAACCTTACTCAGATCCAGACAATTATAGACCCATAAGTCTAACCAGTCTCATATATAAAGCCATGGAAAGACTTATCATGGAACTAATCAATCAGGACATAGGGAATCTCCAGACACTGGACTTATCTCAGTTTGCATTCATCAAGGGCAGGTCATGTTTACTCAAACTGGTAGATTGTTTTGAAAAGGTTACCAAAGCAATAGTTGAAGGAAAAACAATACACACCATATACCTCAACCTGGATAAAGCTTTTGACACAATTCCCCACTCAGCCATAGTAGAAAAACTAAACTGGGTTTAAAATACTGTGTCACTGACTGGATTGCCAACTGGTTCAAAGATAGAACACACACAGATAATTAAAACAGGGGAAGTTACTTCCACAAAAAGACCAGTCACCAGTAGAGTCCCTCAGGGTTCTGTGCTGGAACCTTTCTTGTTTGGCATCTACTTTTTTTTTCTTTTTTACATTTCTTTTTTTCTTCAATTGTTTTTAGTGAAAATTTAACAACAAAACATTAATATATGAATTAGAAATGTTATAAAACAAATATGCATGTCTAAAAGAACAATAATAAATAACTAAAATAACTATATACAATGTTGTCTACTATAAAACAAAGCCTTTTAAACAGATAAAGAAATGTAATAATAGTAGTGTTTACTTAATTAATAAAGTCTGTTTATCCAGCAGTTCTTTGAATTTCAACCATATATTATATGAAGAGGTGATTCCAGATGTTCTTGTCTTGATTGTGATAAGTTCAATACGACACATTTCAGCTGCCAAGTGTACAAATTCCTTCATAGTAGGAGTGTCTGATTTTTCCAGGTCTTGGTGATGACATTCCTCACTAATGTGAAGATACTCCATAAAAGTGGATATTTTATTTTTGGGACACAAGTGGGAATAGATGTATTAAACAAAATAAGAGATTTGGTCAGCATAAATTTATCATTAAAAACAGACTGTAAGAGAGAATGTTTTAAGTTCTATACCATCATAGATCATATGCTGCCAGTCAGTTTTAACATTTAGTTTACATCTCCAGCATCCTATGTCTTTATTGACATCAATTCAGTTTTATGTGGTGTGGTAAAGGTTGTATGTAAGAACTTCTAAGAGAATATTCTCCACCTTGGTGATGAAGCACTTTGTTTTGAAGATTGGGGTATAATTGTTTATCATCGTAACTTATTAACAAGTCTAAAATAATCTCAATAGTTTTCTCTGTGACATACTGTTGATTTCTTAAGTACCTTATATAGTTATATAAAAGTCCTTTTCCAATTATATTCTGGTGCATTAGAATAATGAGTAAATCAATGAATGTGGGAAAAGAATTTCTAACTATTGGTTGCATACGTTTAATCTTATGTTCAACTAATTGTCTACAGTTGTGAATTTCTAACCATGTCTTTGCTTAACTCAGACTTATTAAATTAATGATATGGTCAACATTTTGTAACTTCCTATTGTTTAGTAATTGATACCAGAATCACAGGTTTTTATCTTTAAATGTAGTTATTGTTGTTAAATTAAATACATGAATACTATTTTGAGTGAAGACAATTGGAAATACAAAGAAAACCCATGCTTTATATTCAGGGTTCCTGAAAATGAAACATTTAAAGGAGGTTATTATCGTATTACTATAATAAGAGTAAACTGGTTTGCATTTGTTTTCTATAAAATAGTCTTTTACTAACCACTGAAATGTATTAGTAGCTATTTTAGTATGGTATAAATTTTGTTAAATTATTGGATTTACACCAAATACGTCCCTGAATATCTTTCCATTTGACATTATAATTATTACACCGAATACTTCCCGGAATATCTTTCCATTTGGCATTACAATTGTTATTTAACCAAGAAATGATTGTCTTATCAATTGAGAATAAGGAATATAATTCTAAATCTGCAAAACCAATACCACCCGATGTCAAATCTCGAATGTGATGGTTTAAAGCCAATTTAGGTTTATTAGTAAACCATAAAACTCTCAGAAACAGAGAATTATACTTTTTTATATTTTTGGGGGGAGTGGAAAGGATAAAAGATTTGCATTATATAGAAAATTTTAGGAAGGATAATCCTTTTAATTAAGGAGGATCTCTCTTCCATAGTAAAAAAATATTTGTTTATAAAGAGTTTGTTTTATGGAAGTTAGGTTATTATTATAATTAAGGGTTGTCATATCTTTAATATAGTGAAAAAAAAACAGTAAAAAGAGCTCTGACTGACATGGGACTGCATGCTCTGGGCAGTCACTGAATCCCCAAATGACTTAGCCATCCTGCAGGAGAGTTTGTCTCTATAAATGACTAGTGTCAAAATCATGGACTGAAACTAAATGCCAAACAATGCATTATTGTATTCTTTGGGAAGTATCGACCACAGGAGAATACCACATTAACAATATGCCCCTAAGAGTTGATCCAGTTGTTTGGGATGTGAGAACTTATGTTCATAGCTTCATAGGTGTTTACCTGGCTAAGGACCACAAGGGCTTTTTTAAGCCTAGCCATTCATCCCAAATCTCTGACACATTCTAATGCCCTTGTCAAGTGTAAGCATGGGGCTGGTAGGTGAACCATTTATAGATTACATGTGTCCATTAGAGACATAGGTGCCAAACCAGGGATGAATTTCTGGTTTCCCATCCAATTGTCCAAGTTGCACTTGAAATGGGTCAGGGAGGAACTCTGCTTCACATGGATGGGGAGCCCAATCCGTAGACTGGGTAGTTTTAGGGATACATACCAATCTCTCCAGCAGGTCCTATTTATATCGAAGGCAAGGTTTAAGTCTTTAGAATGGGTAATTCTGGTGCTGTTTGTTTTGTACCTATGCAGGAGGTCCATCAGAGAGAGCTCTGACAATGCTCTGTATGCCAGGCATAGAGCTCATCTCAAAAGCCTGTAAGAGACAGAATTCAGGGAAAGGGTTTGAGGCAGTCTGCATAGGACATTTTAGTTATTCCCTGTATTCTTTTAGTCAGGATCCTCTGTGGACATTCTAATTTTTGATATGCCTGATTAGCTATATACCAAAGGGGGCATTGTACTCAGTGATAGGTCTGATTAATGCCGAATACAGTGGAACAATGACTTCCTTGGACTTAGATGCCATACTTTTGTTTATAAGTAGTGCAACATAGAATGATTTCATCACCACTGTATACATGTGATGGTCAAAGGCTAGATTACTATCTATGTGTGTCCCTATGTCCCTGCCTACTGGGTCAACTCTAAGGGGTGTGTTGTCAATATGATAGTTACCAGGGATGAATGACTTCCCAAAGGATACTATTATATATTTATTTGCATTTAGTTTTAGTCCATGACTCTAACATCAGTTGTTTGTCTGTGTCAGGCACTCCTGGAGAACATTTGTGTCAGTGTGAAATTCAGTGACAGCTCCTAATTAGCAGTCATCTGTAAATTTAGTCAGCCAGAGACCACTGACATTGGTCTTGACTTCTGAGAAATAAATGCCAAAAAGGAGCAGTCCAATGACTGATCCCCGAATTACTCCACTTGTGACTGGGTTCTTTGCAGAGGTGGACTCCCAAATTTTAACTTTCTGGGTCCTGTCTGTGAGCCAATTGGCTATCCACCAGATGACATATGGGTTTGTACCTAACCTCTTGAGTTTGTCAACAATGCCTGAGTGGGGTATTGTGTCAAATGCCTTGGCCAGGTTAAGGCAGGCAGTGTGAATGATTTTGCTCTCATCCATTGCTTTGGTGACCTTCTCAAAGAAGTTCACCAGGCTGAGTAGGCATGACCTGCCCTTGATGAAACCAAACTGGATTGGGTCCAGTGTCTGGAGATTTATTATATCTCTATTGATCATCTCCATGATAATTCTTTCCATGGCTTCACATATAAGGCTAGTGAGATTTATGGGTCTGTAGTTTCTAGGGTCAGTAGATGACTCACCTTTGTGCAAAGGGATGACTTTTGCCTTTCTCCATTAATGAGGAATGAAGCCTGTGTGGAGGTTAAAGTTAAATAGTAGTTCCAGAGGCCCTGATAGGTCACATTTCATGCTATTTACAAGGTATCCTGGGATATTGTCTGGGCCATTGATGCAGTGTTCTTTGTCTTACAGAGAGCATTAAGGACCTGTTCCCTAGTGATAGTAGGGGGAGTTATATTTAATGATATTACCAGAGGGAAGGTTGAGGGGGAGAGAGGGGTAAAGTTGGAATTTATCAGCCAGGAGGTTTGCTATATCTTCCGGCTCAGTATGGCTGGCTCCATTTACAATGAGCTCTGCAATTGTGTATTGTGTTTGAGTTTGTGGATATAGCTAAAGATTGCTTTGTGGTTGTCCCTGGCCTGGGAGGCTAAGCTTTCCTCAAATCTCGCTTTGATCGTCTTTACTGTGCTCTGAGTTGTTTGTTTAGTTTGATGAGAGTGCTTTTATCCTGCTGGGTACTGCACCTCCTAATTTTTGCCATGATTTTCTTCCTCGTGTTATATAGCCTATTGATTTTGTGATTTCACCAGGGTGACTCGTTTTTTGAGTTAGTTATGTACTTCTTCCTGGTGGGTACAGCTGCCTATACAGCTATTAACATGCTTGTACAGGGTTTCTGTGAACAGTTATGCATAGGCAGCAGTGTTCTCAGGGTTTATAAGATCTAGAAGAAGCTAAATGAGCAAATAAAGCTGAGCTGCAGGACAGACTTACAGAATACATAAATGAAAAGACAATAGACAGGGAGAAAAGATGGTTTATCATGAAAAGTGCACAAGAAGGACTAATATGAAGATAACTGGAATACAAAAGAGCGTGAGCAATAGTGAACTGGAGTAACTTTAATGTAGCTATTACTAGAGAGATATGAGATACCAGGAAGACGAGAAAAACTAATAGAAAGGCTGTACAGAGTGGGACAGTAACAAGCAGCAGACAGCAGAACCAGGTATGTTTTGGCATGTTTTCATTCCTTTTCTGTTAAAAAATTAAATAATAAGGTGCATAGAAAGGATTAAAATTCCTGTATTTGCAGAGATGTTCATACAGCTGGTTAAGGATTACTCAGAAGTATCTTGAGAAGAAAAGCTATACTGGAGGTAGTAAGTAAACTAAGAATGAAAGGGTCTACTGCATGGATGAAATACCATGCAATACTGGACATACAGCAGGAAGGCTAATGATTCAGGCTACACAATATGGAGGATGTTTAAAAGTTTACACAAAGGTATCACAGACAGCTAAAGAACCCAGGCAGTAAACATCTGAATCCCCTGAAAGACATGCACTTAGAGAGGAACTTTTGATCTAACAGAGGTGAGGCAGAGACACTGGAAGAACTTGAAACCCCCTGCAGGGAGGAAGGCAAGACCAGGGAGTGCAGATGGACCTATGATAGTAAAATAAATGATCCGGAAATATACAAATCACAAACACAAGCAGAAGGAAATGAGAAAACATACAAGGTGGTAGAGGGATAGAAGCATCGGAATCCTCTCCCAAGAGAGATTTAGGTGCAGCAAACAGAAGAAGAAGAAGAAGAGGAAGAAGAAGAAGAAGAAGCAGAGACAGAAAAGGGAGAGCGCTAATGAGATTGGAGTATAGTCTGCTGGATGGTTTAGGTGACCTGAAGTGAACTGATGGGTAATGAGTGACTAAACAAACTGGATGGAAACAAACAATGATGGATGGCAGAGTAGAAGACACAGAAAGCACAACTATAGAAGAACTGAAAGTGACCACAGAAACAGACAAGTAATACACAAGTGAAAAATATGGACACTGAAAAGCAAATAACTGGACTGTGCAGAAAGTATGTATTAGATGAAACAGATCTTTGCCTTTTGAAACATCCCCAGGGAACACAGCAACAAAAGTTTATAAACAGTGAGAGGAGCGGACTCAATTCCTGGGGCAATGAATGCTAATGTATGGGGGGGTTAAGGCTCCAAGGTAAGAGATATGTTTTTTATAACTACTTATTGATGCAAAATAAGCTGCAATAAACATAAGTTTAATGTCAATGTCTTAGAGAAAAAATAAGTAATAATTACTGATGTCACAAATGGGTAATATGAAAATGAATGTAAGGGAGAAATAAAGGGAAAGTAAAGTAAAGAACAACCCACAGAGAAATGCAAAATAAAGGAATAGTGGTCTATAAGTAGCATATTAAAGAACTGTAAAACTGCAACTTAAAAAAGCCTAAAATGTTGGGCTATCACAGAAAGAAAGCTGGCACGCCAGAGCAGTGAGCAATGGTGGGTAGAGGAGACCAATGAATGTGAATGCACTAATATAAAAAGACTGCAAAGTCAGCACGGGGTTTGCATGCAACATATTAGTGTAAGGGATGCACATGCAAGAGCCAAAACAGGAATCCATAAGATAGAGATGGAAGAAGGTGTCTGAGCATAGACAGCAGCCAAACAATACAATATTCAGCTTGGAGGGCAGGCCCAGAGGAAGGGTTATACCAGATGACAGTAACTGGGAAACCATGGAGGAGGAACGGGCAAAAACAACAAGGAAAATATAGTTAATTGTGTGGAACATTTAGGGTTTGTGAAATCCTATCAGAAGAAAAATACAGAAAGAAATCATTATTCTGTTAAAAGAAAAAAATTAAAGAAAAACAGAGATGTGGATAAGATATTATATTATGATTATCCAAAGAGAGAAATGGACAACAAGACATGGGGAAGAAAGAGGGACCAATGACTGAATTTTAAAAAGGGCTTAATTCAGCCACAGAAAAAAGTGATAAAAGTTGGATGGATAGAGAGATCATCTGGCAGGGAAGTTTTGAAGGCACATACTGGACAATTAGAAACATATATATACCAAACAGGGACGAAGAAGTATCCTGCAAGATCTCTTTGCTAAATGTCTGCAGACAAGAGGAAATAGAACAGAGATAGTTGTGAGGGACTGCAATGGCACCACACAACCAAAACATAAATAAAAAAGGTTGTATGGAAGCAGGGAATATAACAAAAATATGAGACAAGAACTAACTTAAGGAATGAAACAGGGAAAGTGGATGATATGTGGAGGGAAAGTTGTCTAAATGAGAGAGAATACATGCTCATAAGAATGAAAGAGATCCAAGCACAGGAGAGATACATATCAGATCATGCAGCAGTAAGCATGTAGGAACATACAGTAAAAAATAAGAAAAGGGTGGAGGTGGGCAAGTAATAAATGAAAGGAGACAGAGGAAAAAGAAACCCTGCATGGACTAATAAAAGAGTCACTATAGGAAGGACAATATAAAAGGCAAGCACAAAATGGAAGACACTTGGTGGGATAAGATCATTATCATTGTCAGGAGAAAACTGAGGAGTTCTGAAGGAAGGAGAAGGAGAAAAGGATGAGTGACGCAGGAGGTGGAGAGAGCTACAAATTGTACAGAAGGAAAATGGAAGGTATAGCGGTAGAAGGGAAGCACTACAGATCAGAGAAAAAAGCAATGTAGAATGCAATTAGAAATAGTGCAAGAGACTTAATAATGTTACTGGAGGGACTACTGGTGGATAACAGAGACACAAGAGAAACAGACATAAAATACAAGAAGAAGCAGGCAGAGAGGGCGAGAAGTATGGGTGGTAAGACAAAGAAACAGAATATTTTGAAGATGATGAGCTAATCAGGGAAAGATTCAAGGAATTCTACAGGGATATTTACAAACAACAGGAAGGGGCAGCAGACCCAGAATGGAACTGGGGAAATAATGTAGAGTGATATATACTGGAAGAGGAACAAAGACAAAAGCTATACACAGATGTGACAAGGGAAGAGATAAGAAAAGCTGATGCACCAGATGGATTTCCTTTAGAGTTTTACAAATACAGATGGGTGGAAGTTTGGATGGTCCATGCGGAAGAATACAAAATAATGCAAGACTCAGCAAAATATCTAAAAGTATGATAAGGGCCAGCATAACCATGATACCTTAAGGGGGAAGAGAAAGGGAGGTAACTAGAAATTATAGGCTTATTTCTTTGATTACTGCATCTATTAAGACATTGGCAAAGGTACTGACAGGAAAACCGGATGAAGTACTAAAAAATATAATACAAGCATGAGAAAATGTCTTTACAGATGGAAGAAATGCAGACAAAATGGTGGCACCTGTTCAGATTTATACACAAGGAGGAACTGAACCAGGAAGGGAAATGTGGGATGTGGTCTTTCACATCCAGAAGACCTTTGATATGGTGAGGTAGTAACTCCTACAGAAGACACTGTCAGCAAAGGCAGGTAAGGGAGAATGCCATACATTGTTTACAGACCATATACCAATACCCAACAGTTGAAAGACTCATAAATGGAGGGATATCTAAGAAGACAGGGATAGATAGGAGGACCTGAGAGGTGTGCCAGGTTTCCCCAAGCCTGTTCACATTTCTGAGTAAAGAGCTGGTAGTAGAAGTTAGACCCAATTTAGCAATATTTTCAAGAAAAGGAGGGTATAAAATGTCATTCTGAGTTATATGCAGATGATGGCATGTTAGTCTCAGAGGGTGTCACCACAGCAGTCGGAACTATAAGAGAGGCATTTGAGAGTTTCAAGGAAGTTTCTGGATTCAGCTGTAACAATACAAATGCAGTGGTAGCAAAATTAGGAAAAGGGAAGGAGAGGGGAATAGGTGACATAAAAGGGGAGCAGTTCCTCAAGTATGTAGGGCTATATGGAGGGAAAACAGTGAGAGATACAACAAGAAACAACTTAGAGAATGTTGGAAAAAAGTAAGTGGTACTCTTGGGATGGGGACCTATACATTACTGGGAGAATTAATGCAGCAAAGAGGATGATACCAATAACCACCACCTACTCAATAAAATACAAATATACTCTAAATTACAATCAATGCAGAGACATAGAGGACTGGCTCATCCAGACTCTGCTACACTTTGCTGTGAAGGAAAGGTTAGTTTGCTGTTATTTTTTGTATTTCTGTATTGCCTTTCTATATTTTGAATACTGTAGTTTGTTTTCTTTACCTTGTGTTTTGCTTGCATTCTGTTTAACAGCATATTAAAACTTCAAAAGAGACCACAGCTCTCTCTGTTCTGAGTCAGGCAGAAATAAGAACTGATTAATTAAGGACTCATTCATAAGACAGAAAAGGTCACTTAAGGTTAATCACTTGTTAACAGAGGGGGTGGAGCTAGGAACTAAAATTTCTATTTAAGGAGTAAACTAAAACATTTCAGAGCTTTACCAGAAAGGCTCATCCAGACTCTGCTACACTTTGCTGTGAAGGAAAGGTTAGTTTGCTGTTATTTTTGTATTTCTGTATTGCCTTTCTATATTTTGAATACTGTAGTTTGTTTTCTTTACCTTGTGTTTTGCTTGCATTCTGTTTAACAGCATATTAAAACTTCAAAAGAGACCACAGCTCTCTGTTCTGAGTCAGGCAGAAATAAGAACTGATTAATTAAGGACTCATTCATAAGACAGAAAAGGTCACTTAAGGTTAATCACTTGTTAACAGAGGGGTGGAGCTAGGAACTAAAATTTCTATTTAAGGAGTAAACTAAAACATTTCAGAGCTTTACCAGAAAGGCTCATCCAGACTCTGCTACACTTTGCTGTGAAGGAAAGGTTAGTTTGCTGTTATTTTTGTATTTCTGTATTGCCTTTCTATATTTTGAATACTGTAGTTTGTTTTCTTTACCTTGTGTTTTGCTTGCATTCTGTTTAACAGCATATTAAAACTTCAAAAGAGACCACAGCTCTCTCTGTTCTGAGTCAGGCAGAAATAAGAACTGATTAATTAAGGACTCATTCATAAGACAGAAAAGGTCACTTAAGGTTAATCACTTGTTAACAGAGGGGGTGGAGCTAGGAACTAAAATTTCTATTTAAGGAGTAAACTAAAACATTTCAGAGCTTTACCAGAAAGGCTCATCCAGACTCTGCTACACTTTGCTGTGAAGGAAAGGTTAGTTTGCTGTTATTTTTGTATTTCTGTATTGCCTTTCTATATTTTGAATACTGTAGTTTGTTTTCTTTACCTTGTGTTTTGCTTGCATTCTGTTTAACAGCATATTAAAACTTCAAAAGAGACCACAGCTCTCTCTGCTCTGAGTCAGGCAGAAATAAGAACTGATTAATTAAGGACTCATTCATAAGACAGAAAAGGTCACTTAAGGTTAATCACTTGTTAACAGAGGCGGTGGAGCTAGGAACTAAAATTTCTATTTAAGGAGTAAACTAAAACATTTCAGAGCTTTACCAGAAAGGCTCATCCAGACTCTGCTACACTTTGCTGTGAAGGAAAGGTTAGTTTGCTGTTATTTTTGTATTTCTGTATTGCCTTTCTATATTTTGAATACTGTAGTTTGTTTTCTTTACCTTGTGTTTTGCTTGCATTCTGTTTAACAGCATATTAAAACTTCAAAAGAGACCACAGCTCTCTCTGTTCTGAGTCAGGCAGAAATAAGAACTGATTAATTAAGGACTCATTCATAAGACAGAAAAGGTCACTTAAGGTTAATCACTTGTTAACAGAGGCGGTGGAGCTAGGAACTAAAATTTCTATTTAAGGAGTAAACTAAAACATTTCAGAGCTTTACCAGAAAGGCTCATCTAGACTCTGCTACACTTTGCTGTGAAGGAAAGGTTAGTTTGCTGTTATTTTTGTATTTCTGTATTGCCTTTCTATATTTTGAATACTGTAGTTTGTTTTCTTTACCTTGTGTTTTGCTTGCATTCTGTTTAACAGCATATTAAAACTTCAAAAGAGACCACAGCTCTCTCTGTTCTGAGTCAGGCAGAAATAAGAACTGATTAATTAAGGACTCATTCATAAGACAGAAAAGGTCACTTAAGGTTAATCACTTGTTAACAGAGGGGTGGAGCTAGGAACTAAAATTTCTATTTAAGGAGTAAACTAAAACATTTCAGAGCTTTACCAGAAAGGCTCATCCAGACTCTGCTACACTTTGCTGTGAAGGAAAGGTTAGTTTGCTGTTATTTTTGTATTTCTGTATTGCCTTTCTATATTTTGAATACTGTAGTTTGTTTTCTTTACCTTGTGTTTTGCTTGCATTCTGTTTAACAGCATATTAAAACTTCAAAAGAGACCACAGCTCTCTCTGTTCTGAGTCAGGCAGAAATAAGAACTGATTAATTAAGGACTCATTCATAAGACAGAAAAGGTCACTTAAGGTTAATCACTTGTTAACAGAGGGGTGGAGCTAGGAACTAAAATTTCTATTTAAGGAGTAAACTAAAACATTTCAGAGCTTTACCAGAAAGGCTCA
Organism: Protopterus annectens; assembly: GCF_019279795.1. NCBI lineage: Eukaryota > Metazoa > Chordata > Ceratodontiformes > Protopteridae > Protopterus > Protopterus annectens. The sequence goes on along the minus strand of NC_056745.1, from coordinate 348,448,824 downwards.
TCCAGACTCTGCTACACTTTGCTGTGAAGGAAAGGTTAGTTTGCTGTTATTTTTGTATTTCTGTATTGCCTTTCTATATTTTGAATACTGTAGTTTGTTTTCTTTACCTTGTGTTTTGCTTGCATTCTGTTTAACAGCATATTAAAACTTCAAAAGAGACCACAGCTCTCTCTGTTCTGAGTCAGGCAGAATTTTTCCCTCCCTCCCACCCATTTAAGTTGTCTTGTTAAATACCACTGTCTTTCTAGTTGCCCGCCTCTTATGTTAATCTGACCATATATCTCATTTCTCTCTACTTTCACTGGCTTATGTGAGTAATCACAAAACCATCACTTTTGAAATCCCACCTCTTCAATTATTTAAATTTATTGGCCATCCTACAGTATTTCATAGTACCAAAATACAAAAGTAACCACCCCTTTCAGTCCATCTTGCTGTTTTAAAAATAGTAACTCTCCACTAAACCTTAACTTTTTAAACAGGTAAAACTAAAGTTACCTACTTTCATATCTAACTTCTCTAGTGCACACTGCAGAGTGCATTCTTTTCAATCTTACCTTTAAGCATCCCTGTTACTAGCACTTTCTCTAATACCTAAAAAGATCATCTCTACTTGACTCCAAGTAGACTTTTCTCTATCTGTTAAACCTAGCACTTGCTCCTACAGTACTTATTACCTTGATACGGCACTCTTATAGATAGCACCCCAAAAAGGCAAACCCCCATTTCTCGGTCACTCACGTCCCCTGGAATCTCTTTTAAAGTTTTTTTGTCTAGTCCTTCTAGCATGTCAAGGGATCAGTTGCTAGTGTCCTCTCCTGCTCAGCTGGTGAACCTGGGAATATTGAGGCAATGTTACAATTGCCTCATGTACACAGACAACCCTCTCCTCCTCCCACAAAACACAAATACATGCGAGAGATGCAACTATACGGCCAAACTGGAGGCTGATCTCTCTCAACATAGGACTGGCAAGACCAGTCAGGAGGAGAAGGTTACCACACACACTATAGACCCAGTCTCACATAGTACCATCACAACCTCAAATCATACACATAAACACACAAAGACATACTCGGCTCTGATCAAAAATCTACCAAAACAGCAGAGGCCACCAAAGCAGACACCCAAACAACCACCACCTCAGAACACAACACCTGCAACACATAGACCTCACAGTCAGAGTGTCAAACAGTCACAGCCCTTAAGGCCAAACACAATGCCAGACACACTAGTCATTGGTGACTCCATAGTCACACACTGACGTCCCGCTCACCAGACTGAGTAAGGAGAAGGTCACAGTAAGCTGCCTGTCGGGCACTAGAATCCGCCACATAACGCAAGCACTCAGGTCTCTCAACAGCAGGTACAAATATGACTCAGTCATTGTCCACGCTGGTGTAAACGACCTGAGACGTACCTCCTTGGACTACATGAAAAGAGACATTGAGGAGCTCTCTGATTATGTAGCCCAGGCAGGTATGACCCTGACCTTGAGCAGTATCCTACCTTCACCAAGAATGATGCCACAATACAGAGATAAGATGATCAGCTTTAACAATTGGCTTAAACTCTGGTGTCATTCAAAGGGGATCCAATGTCTGTCTGCCTGGGATGACATGCTGGACAAGCCACGCTGCTTCAAGGGACGGCTTGCACCTGTCACCCTGGGATTCCGGATATTGGCAAAGGCTCTTGCCACCCCATAGTGCCTTTTTAGGCAAGGCTCAAATTCTAAACCTACCACCCTAGAACACAAAAAGGAAAAAACTAAGGGTAATGCTGCTCAATGCCAGAAGTCTAAATCTCAAAATGCACGCACTCGAGGCCCTTCTCAGTATGGAGAACATCGATGTCTGTGCAGTGACAGAAACCTGGTTCAAGGCTCCTGAGAGCACCCCAGCACTATCAGGTTTTACCTCTTATCATGCGTTCCGCCCCAAAATCCGGACAATACCAAGAAAGGAGGGGGTATCCATATTCATCAAAGACACCCACACCTCAAGACTGGTGGCAACGCACGATGCATCGGAGACCATCCAGGTGCAATTAACCATAGGCAAGACTGCTCTGCAAATTGTAGCATGTTACAGGCCACCCTCACAAACTCAGGAACCTCACATGGCCTTCCTGAAAACACTAGAGGGGATAAATGTATCACCAAACACCATCATACTAGGTGACTTCAATTACCCTAATATAGACTGGGAACACTACTCAAGCCCAAACACCCTAGCCAAAAGTTCCTGGAATTCATAAACTCAAATGCCATGGAACAACTAGTCACCATCCCCACAAGAGGAGAAAACATACTTGATCTCATCATCACGAACATGGGAGCACAATGTTCAACACCGAAGTATACCCCTCACTGGTGAGATCAGATCACAAACTAATCTCGCTGGAGGTCCTCATCCCACCCCCACCTGAAATAAAAAGACCACAGTAAAGAACTTCTCGAAAGCCGACTTCACACTTCTAAAGACTAGTGTGGTCTCCTTTAAGGCCCCGAGCCAATGGAAAACAGTACTCAAGCCGCTGAATCACTTACAAATGCCTTCTACCAGCACCTGCAGGACTGCATGGATAAGGCAATCCCAAGCAAAACAAAGACTCTTTGTACCAAAGGCAAGCGTCCACTCTGGTGGACCCCAGCCATAAACAAACTCTACAACAAAAGGAGGAAGCTACTACAAGATAGAGCAAAATCCTTAAAAGGTAAGACACCCTTGATCACTATAAGTAAAAACTAAGAGCTCTCATAAAATCATCCAAAGCAAATTTTGAGAGAAAAATAGCTAAAGACTCAAAAGACAATCATAAGGCCTTCTTTAGCTATGTTAGAAACCTGGGAGGAAACTCCCAGATATGCTCAGAACTAGTTCAAAATGATGTGAAGATTACTGATCTTACAGACATTGCCAACATACTGGCTGACAGGTTCAGTGCAAACTCCCCCAAAAGGAGAGATATCTATACCAAGCGATTGCAGCCCCCAAACATCTCCAACGCCCAAGTGAGAACTGCTCTCTCCAAAGCAAAAAACACAGCATCCATGGGACCTGATGGTGTCCCCGGCTGTGTGCTCCACGAACTCAACGAGGAATTAAACCCACAGCTAGGACAGCTGTTTAATCATAGTCTTACCTCTGGATACGCATACCCAGGAGTGGCGCACTGCAACTGTGGTCCCACTTCACAAAGGCGGTGCCTCCACCGACCCTGGAAATTACCGGCCCATTAGCTTGACAAGCCTTATCTGCAAAGCCATGGAGAGGATCATAATGGACCTCATAAATAAAGACATAGGGAATTTGCAGACTTTGGATCCATCCCAGCTTGGCTTTGTCAAAGGCAGATCATGCCTTCTAAACTTGGTTGACTTTTTCGAAACAGTCACCAAAGCCATTGATGAGGGAAAGGCAGTCCATACAGCCTACCTTGATCTGGCGAAGGCCTTTGATACAATATCCCACTCGGGTATCATTGAAAAACTCATCAGCTTAAATGTTAACCCATACATCACAAGATGGGTTGCAAACTGGCTGAGTGACAGAACCCACAGGGTCAGAGTTGCTGGCGCCATGTCAGACTCAAAGCCTGTCACAAGTGGTGTACCACAGGGCTCAGTCCTGGGCCCACTCTTGTTTGGCATCTACTTTTCCGAAGTACAAGCAAACACAGGAGGGTTATGGCTGACAAAGTTTGCAGATGACTGCAAACTGGGCCATAGTAGAAAACACATCTGACACAGATATCCTTCAGAAGGGTCTCACAGAAACGGATAACTGGTGCCAGAGCCATGGCCTAAAGTTAAATGCCAAAAATGCATAGTCATACCCTTCGGGAAAAACAAGGTTACCCCTAGCTACCAAATAGGTGGCAATCCACTGAGTACAGAAGAAGTTATCAGGGACCTGGGGACCCAGGTTGATAGTAGTCTGTCATTCGACACCCATGTAGCTAAAGTAGTTAGGAAGACCTTCTACATTGCCCACCTTATCATGAAGGATTCTCATCTAGATCAAGGGAGGTCATAGTCTCCCTATACTCATCACTCATCAGACCAATGATTGAGTACAATGCCCCATTCGAATGTATCTGACCCGACACTTGCAGCAGCTGGAGAGGCCACAAAGTTCCTCACCAAAAGGATAAAGGGTCTCAAACATCTGTCCTATGCTGCCCGACTGAAAGAACTCCAGCTCTATTCAGTCGCCACCGCTTGCTCAGAGGTGACCTTTGCCTAACATACAAGGCCATGTCAAACCCAGATTTGATGAATATGCTTCACCTCAAAAATCTAGATCCGTCAGAGCCACAAGGGCGGGAGACTTAAACCTCGACACGGCTATTAATAGGACGTGCTGGAGGGATAGATTCATCACCCAAAGACTCCCTATGCTGTGGAATAAAATCCCGGTATATGTGAGGCAGAGCACCTCGCTGGCCTTGTTCAAGAGAAATCTTGACCAATGGATGGGAGATCGCAGATATACCCCAGGGATTACCTCAGTGTCACTGCTCAACAGAGGCACAGCAAAATAATGGGTATAGTTCCCCATACTAAAGGGGTGGCGTAAGCCACAAAACTATGGGCTAGGCTTGTAAATGCCCTCGGGCAGATAGCCTAGTATGAACCTATGAACCTATGAATAAGGGCACAGGAAAGGAGTAAGCAAGGCAAAAGGGAGAATGAAAATGAAAGAGGTAGAACTAGGTGAGTCTGCTTATCCTGAATGCACTGACATGTAACATTATTCACTGGCTAGAAACAGCAGAAAAGGAGGTTAAGCAAAAGAGAACAAGGAAAATGGAAACGGAAAAATGTACTGAAGAACTTGAGTGAAGCAGCATTAAAAACAGGAATGCATGATGTGAAGGGGGGAGGTAACCTCAAGAAATAAGGGTAACAGAAAGGTAAGGACAAAGGCAGGGAAGAAAAATGAAATCATTTGGAGAAGTGGAAAAGCTCAGCAGGAAAACTTGGTGTGCAAAGAAAAGTATGGTGGGAAAAGATCTAAAACAATGGAGGAGTTAATAAATAAATATAGAATACATGAGGCCCAGTGGCAGAACTACTTTGTACTCATGCAGACCAGGTAAAAGAATAAAGAGAGGATTACAGGAGAGAGGAACATGCAGGAAGGGAGTACAAAGAGAGAAGGAATGATATCCCAGTGTAAATGAAAATGGTTAGGTAGGCAAATGACCTAACAGATCTATGAAGCCTGAATGGAAAGCAAGGATAATATCAAGTGAGAATGAGAAAGAATTTGGGAAAAGAAGATGGATGAAAGGGAGTTGCAGACAAATGGTAGAAGGCCATTCAGGCAGTGTGGCACATGTAGAAAGATCATGGAGTGTGAGACAAAATCCTGAGAAGACTGCATTGACGGTATCTAAGCTTTCTTGAGACTGGTAAAGGGAAGAAAAGAAGCCATATTTGAAACACTGCAGAAGAAATAAAAGCCGAATAAGAAATAATAGCTGTAAAGTGCCATGAAAGTGCCTGATTGGTGTAGCAGTCAAACATTTCAATCCTCTCTAAGAAAGTGCAAAGCAACGTTTTAAAACATGGGCTAATTTGTCTGCAAACTGATAAACACTGTTAGTACTATGGTGACTGTTAAAAATGTTGTCAAAAACATCTGACAGTTTGCTACGTCGTACTTATTACAACTAGCCACAAAATATTAGCTTTATTTACTCCAGATGTCAGCATATCACATTTACTAGGACATAACTTATAATCATGGACCCTGTTTTAGATTTTCATAAGTAATTATTTTAAAATGTTTAAACTGTTGAAAAAGTCTTAGAAATATAAGTATTTCAAAATAGTCTCTTGTTTTTTAAGACAAGGTGAATAATGCAGCTGAGTAAGGCTAACAATATTTATTTCACATTGTTAATCAAAACGGGTGATGGAAGAAAGGAAACAGATTTCCAATCAGTTGAAGCAGAATATCGTGAGTTCAAAATTTGGACTCTGTTATAATACAACTGATTAAAGAATGTAAATCAGGAATCTTTTTTGCATTTATAAGGACTTTGAGAACAATTCTGGATTTACCAAGCCACTGGCTTTGCTGTATTTTTTGCACCAATATGTATGGAAGTGAAAAAGCATAGTATAACTTTATACACCAACATACATGCAAGTGAAAAACTACACATTAAATGACAGAAATACAACCATACCTCTCAACTTAGAGCAAGAATTCTGGACAAAGATATAGGTAAAAATGGGACAAAGGCCAAAAGATAGGGACAATTATTAAATATTACTATTACAAACTTAGAAAGTTGACAGAATAACAGGTTTTGCATTCACATGAATTTTCTGAAGGATATGAAGTCTGAAACTGAAAAGTCAGTTATTATTTTCTAACTTCATTCTTTAAAAAATTTCTACTAATTTGCCAGAAAGCAACAATTTTATGAAAAATGGACCGAAATATGAAGCAAAAATCAGGACATTCTGTGAAATTCTGTACAGTTGAGAGCTAAGTGACAAGTATGATTTTTATTTTGTCTGGGAGTTCAGTCCTACCAACCTCATCAAACCCCACCATTTTACATAATGTCCCCTGCAAGCCATTGATAGCATCACTGCTACTCCAAATAAGCAGCTGTTTATAAAGGATGACAGTGGAAAACACAATTATAATCAGTCTATTTCTAGCATAAATTTGGTAGAGTGGAACTGATAAAACTGTGCTTACTCAAAATATTAACATTTCTATAGAAGAAAAACTCAGGTAGAAAACAGACTTTAGCGAGTTCTAAAATCAGTTAAACATCAAATCAGTGAAAGACTTATAGAAAACAAGACTCAATGGATTGGAAAACATGGAACTTTCTTTCTAGATTTATTATACATTAATAGATGATGATGATAATTATTTCAAATTCAGCATGAACAACCATAGCGGCTGATGTGAATTGAAAATAGTATTAAAATAGAATATATCAATGCAAGATGCAGTTTTAAATGTGAGAAAGTCAATATATAGTAAAATATACTAACAAAGTGCCCCTTCCTTTTGCCAAAAGCCACAAAAACATATTTAATACTTAACAAACTCTTGTAAACCAGAATGCACACCTATATGGATTAAAAATTTAGAAAAGGTCATTTGAATTATTCCAGAGCTCTGTGGCACAGATAGATGAAGTCCTGACTCTAATACGAGTGTGTGGTTCCCCTATGAAATGTCAAAGCACAACATGCTAATGAACCAAATCAATGAAAGTATGTCTGGGAGAAAACTGAAACTAGAAACCTTTATTTGCACGGGTAAATTCCTCACTAAAACTGTCCAGAGTGGAGACAAGTCCCCCCAAACTAATACATACAAATTCCATGATTGCAGAAATATGATGAAAGGAAGCAACCCTCAAAACAATGGAATTATTGATTATACACATACATAGAAACCACACCAGCCATGATAGTCTATGTAAAACAGACATCACTGTTTTGATCCTTACTGTCTTGCGTCCCCAGTACCTGGAACTAAGTAATATGAACACAGTAACCTGGAGATATACAGTTGTGTTTAACTACAGGAATGTTTGCTGGAGGGACAAAGAAGGGTAGAGTGGGAGCAAGCAGATGATGGTTCACCTCAGTTCATTGGCAATACCTGCAGAAGTACAGGTGTATCTCGTGTGAATGTGAGCCTAGTGAACGTATTTTGCAGAAGTTCTTTGTTTACCAGAGAGATGGCATGTGTGGTAGAATGCCTGCACCATCTGGAGCAGCAACTATAGAACTTACAAGTTGCCATGGGGTGCCTTTGGCAGGGTGAAATATTCACTGATGTGTGGATCATGGCCTGGGTTTATAACAAGTGGAACAAAAGGACTGCAGGGCTCTCACTTCCAGGGAATAACTGGATCACCATAGTACTGGGGTGCAGGGCAAGATGGCCAGGGCTAGCACTGGGAAAAAAAGACTACTTGCCTAAAAACAAAGCAGTTAACTATAACCAATAATACTATTATTTACCTTCTAATAAAATGAATAAAGAAAAATTATTCTGTGTTGCATGTACCTTACTGTTTCATAGTTTCTAACTAAAGCAGTTTTAATATTAGTGGTATTTTATGCCCAGAAAGCCTACAAGCATCCAAAAGCATCTGACATTGGTACTCATTTTTCCTTTATTCTTTTTTTCCAAGTAGTACATGACTGTCAGCACACAATATCCGGAAATATTAGATAACCTCCAAGAAGAAATTAATTTCTTGAAATTCTGGCAACATAAGGTATTTAAATAGTTTTTACTTTGTATGGGGAATATGCCTTTGTGCACTGAATTGTTTTTGCATTGTGTGGTGTATATGTTTGTATATATAAATTGTTGCTTTATCTGGTGAATGTATGCTTGTATTTCATCATCATCAGCCCCCTTTTTCCCCATTTTCTACATGGGGTCAGGGTATCGTGTTAAATGTCATCTCTCTCAATTCAATCCCACACTACTGCCTTCTTCAACACTTGTGCCTGACTGTCACAAATCCTTCACACAATTCATCCACCTCTTTGCTGGATGTCTCCTCTTACCTTCTTCCTGTCTGTCCCAAATGTCCTTCACCAGATTATCTTCTGCTTTTCTGGACATGTCCAAACCACCATTATCTCTTCTCTTTGATCTTTTATACAACTGGAGCTACTTTGGCTTCTGCTCTTATGTCCTCATTTCTTTGTCTGTCCCACATTGTGCATCTTACCACCCATCTCAGGTACTTCATTTCCATCACCTCTAGCTTCTTCATCTGCTCTGCCTTTACTGCCCAGGTTTATGCACCATACACTAGAACTGGACACACCACTGTCTTGTACACCTTAATTTTCAGCTTTTTTGGCATTGTTCTGTCATACAATACACCTGAGACTCTATTCCATTTGGATGCAGCCCCTCTGATTCTAGCTTTGACCTCTTCATTCAGACTTCCCTTCTGCTCGACCACCCCTCCAGATACTTGAAGCTATTTACCTGTTCTACTACCTTTCCTTCTATCTCAATTCTCAGCTTCTTCTGATTCCCCCAATTTGCTGCCATTACCACTCTTATCTGTTCTTATTTTCATCACATGTGCCTTGAGTTTTGCATTCCATTCCCCTATCCTTTCCTAAAGTTCTTAGTCGGAGTCTACCTGTAATGCCACATCATCTGCGTACAGCAACTTTGTTAATTTACCCTCCAACCTGTTTGATAATGTAGTTCATCACCAGCATAAACAGCAGTGGACTCAGATCTGAATCCTGGTGCACACTCACTCCCACTGGGAACCCCTCTGTGAGGCCAAACACTGTTCGTACTTGAGTCATTGGGACCTTGTACATAGCCTGCACTAATTGTTAGTATTTAAGGTGTTTAATTTGGTTTTGGTTCATATGGTATATTTGTGTTTGTATATATGACTTTTGAATTGTTTTCAGTTTATAGAGTGTATATATTTTTCTATATAACAAATTTAAATAGATTTTGTATATTTTTTGTAAATTTGAATTTTTTTCCTTTGTATAGTGTACATGTGTTTGCATATGAGGCATTTAAACTGTTAGCTTTACATGGTGTATATGTATTTATACATAAGGCATTTAAATTGTTTTTCTTTTATGTGGTATATATATATATATATATATATATATGTGTGTGTGTGTGTGTGTGTGTGTGTGTGTGTGTGTGTGTGTGTGTGTGTGTGTGTGTGTGTGTGTGTTTGTAGATAAGACATGTAAATTGTTTTTGCTTTGTACTGTGTATATGTCTGTACATTTCAAAGTTTTTGCACTGTATGTTGTATATGTTTGCACATTTAAATTATTTTTGCTTTAAACAGTGTATACATTTTACTGTATAATGTATTTAAGTTGTTTTTGCTTTGTATGATATATATGTGTTTGCATATAACACATTTAGATTAATTTTAAATGTTGTATTATTTATGTTTCCACATTTAAATTGTGTTTGCTTTGTATGGTATATATGTGTTCAAAGGTTTCATTGCTGAGCATTTTAGAAGTATTCTCTTTGTAGAATGTACAACAAATTGAAAGCAACCACATGGAATGATCTGAAGATATTATGGACAATTTTACTGTATCTCACATGAGTGAGAAAATAATACATATAGGGACTGCTGCTGATAAATCTGCAATATGTATACTCTATAGAAACATGGGGTCTCAACTTATTATTAGTTACCTTTCTAACTCTATTTTCCTTCTTTCAAAGAGTTCTCCCAAATTTCTGCCCCAGGTTTGCTAAACATGGGACAGGGACCATCAGTCTGCTTCAAGTCTGTACCAATCTGTATTAAGTATCTTAATGTCATTTGACTTTGTGTGTATGACCAGCCTACTTTGATAGAAATAGCAGGACCTGAGTTACATCTTTACAAAGATATACTAAATTCCTCAAATAATTAACCGTGTCAATTGTCCCACTTATCATTTATTTAGGGTAGCCTCTGGCAGTAAATTTCCCAGTGAGTTCATTCACATATTCCATATATCCCTATTATTTTTGTTAATTCTTGACATTTTTTACCAATTGTCCTTTGACTGTACTATTTTAATTCAGTGTGAATACATTATGGAATAGTGTGAATAACTATTATTTACAGTCTTCCTATAAATTAGGATCTTATGTGTGACAGTGGCAATGTCCTTGGTTGCTTTTAGATTCAAAAAACTTAATGCAAATATCATTACTAATATGAGAATCTTAAAAAAATCTGCCAACTATTCAGATATATTATACAATTATTTTATCCCTCATGATCACTATCCTACAAAATAAAATATTTTTTCAATGTAATGTCAAAAACATCTGATGGATTTAGAAAAATCATTTTTGTAAAAAGGTATGCTGCTCATGTCTCATCACTGTATTTGCAAACCTGGTGGTACTTGTGATCCCTATTTCCATACTACTTTCTGAGGAAATTTCTCGTGTTGAAAAGTGAATCTCTTCATGGTGTATTTAAATAAATCTTACCCACATTAAAAATCAGGCTTTTGTCATCACTTCTCCTTACTTAATATGCTCATAGCAATGGACAACAGAGTGGACCGTCTTTCTGTGATTGGTTTTCCATTTGTTTTGGTGACTGGCATGCCGTCTCTGTAGAGATTGAACATTCTTCCTGTACAGATTTTTGCTGGTTGCTCCAGTTTCTTCCCATATCACTAAGATCACCCAAAGCTGAATTGATGTTCCATCAAATTGTCCATAGGTGTGACTCTGTGTATGGATTTGTGTGTGCATGTACAGATTAAATAATATGACTTTTCTTTTCAAATGTTGCGCAGTAACTTTTAATTAGAAAATAATTCTACCATCTTTGCCCCATTGTACTGAAGAATGAAACTCTGACTATGACCTCAGCAGCCAGTGTTCAATTCACAGCATAGCTGCTTTAGGGAATAGATTTGGGAAGAAGAACTTGAGCAGCTACCTCCAACTTGCCCATATTGAGGGGACAAAGATAGCATGGCCTGCCATATTGGAGGCACTTAAAGCAGCATAGGGGATTACCCATAGAAGAAGACATGTCCAGTTTGAGTTGTTAAGCATACATGTCTGAGTCAGGGATGATGTGGGAGGGGGCACACACAGCAGTGCCTACCCAGATAGCCCTTGTGAGTCAGACATTCACCTACTGGGAAGGGATAAGATTTACGTAGCAAGGGCGTATCCATGATTATTGCACTGGACTTCTCCTTTATACCAGACTCTCATCTCCAGAGAAAACAATGGGCCAATGAAGCCCTCAGGCAGAAAAGTATGAGCTGAGGGATTTTGAAACTCATGGGGGGTGGGGTGTCTGGTTCTTCCTGAAGGGGGAATAAAATACCTGATAAGGCACAGTTAGGGAAGATATTTGGCAAGATCATAGATAGGGATAAAAAAGATAATAAATCTCCAAAGTCTGCTTATATCAACCAACGTCCACTTGAATAATTTGCAGAACTGCAAACTAACAGTTGTAAATCAGCAGACTAAACAGAATACCATCCATCCTTGTACGCACTTTTATCCAGCATGCTGTAAATATATTTTCAAATGATATATATTAGTTATATATCAAGAACAAAATCTATAATCTACAGCTCTAAATTTCTTTTGAAATCAGCTAGTGTACATCATGTATGACGTCTTGGACTTATGGCAGACATGGTCCTCACAGAATCATCTGCTTGCTTAAGGATGTGGATTGTGCAAAAGACATTTGAGTACCTGTAAAGTCATTATATCCTCATAAACCTTCCTTTGATGTCAAGCCCTCATTACTGAGATGTAGAGCTCTAGATGATTTACACCACTGTCATTGTAGTCCTTCCCTTCCTCCAGGAGAACACACTATAGACCCTAACAATGTTCTTTTATCAACCTTGACTAATTTGTTTTGCATGGAAGTAGACTTCCTTGTAGTGGGTGTTCCACATAAACTAACTGGAACTACAGACAGTGTTAACCAGCCTGAAGATTTTGGAAGAAGAAGGCCACAGTGTGTTATGAAAACAAACAAAGTAACCTACACTACTCCCTTCACAAAAGGGAATTCATGTCTGACACTTTTCATTAGAAAAGAATATCAGTTTCATAGCCTCTGGACATAAATGTTCTGGCAGACTCAATGTATTGTGACTCCTGTCTTTTCTTGGTGCTAAGGATTTGGGAATCCTCTCTGGTGACAAAGGATCTGGAAGTGAACCACCTTAAAGCTTAATGGGTTCACAAGATTGAAGAATGTTATTCCCTACTTATTCTGTTTAGTTTAACAGGGATAGAGAAGTTTATGACTGATGTATTTCCTCTTCTATGGCAGAGAAAAATCCTATAATCTTTACTCACTTGAATCTATATCATAATAGGAGATTCAGAGAAGAAAGGTAATTACTTATTTCTGCTCCATTTAACTGTCTGAGTAGGGTAGGGCTTCATGCTTACAGGTACTAGCATTTCAAAATCTTTCCCATTACAAGCCAAGGAAGTTCTCTACAATCAAAGTGATACTAGGTTCTTCCTCAAGTCCTGAGTCATCATGTAATCATTTAGTTTTAATTAAACCTTCTTGACAGTCACTAAATTAACTGACAGTGCTAAGAATCTTTCTTCTCACCAGGCTTACACTGCAAAGTAGAAGATGTGCTCCATTTGAGCAGAGAGGTACATTTACCTTTATTTACCTCGCAAGTTAAACTGATTTATCTCATGATCCTGTATAACTTGATTCTTGATTTCACACACAAAACAAAACAAAAAAAAAAAAATCTGCATCTCCACTATTTCTACATATTTTGTTTGCAACCACGACATGCGTCTGTAGGAAGCCTGTGCTATTGAATCCCTCATCTTTGATTGCATGATCTCTGAGCTGAAGGCCATGATCTATATTTAATTCTGTGTGATCTTTCTTAAAAAAGCTGTGCTTCTTTAGGACTACCTGAAGTTTTCTTCCAAAAATAATTTCAGGATTGTCCTTTAACCAGTTCAGCATATAGCTGTTTTATATGTTTAGACAGAATCAAAGAAAAATAAACCCTTCTGTAATTTTATCATTCACTGCTGAGGTTCTATGTCAGTATGATGCATGACTTCCAGAAGACTGAATATTTGATCAGAATATGCAAAGACCCCTCAACCACCCTTAGTCATGTGCAATGATCCAAATCTGGCCCTACTCTTAAACCCAACCCTACCTTAAGTTATGAAAAATGCTTTTCCTAATAGGAATACTGTTCAAACAATTTATATTTGGTGTTATGGTTAAGTTTCTGTCTCTCTCTTTTTTGATTTACCTATCAGAAATAAAATTGTTTGCTGTCCTTTTATAATAAGCAGAATGCTAAGATTTTTGCTGATTGATTAAAGGAAGTGTTGATGTGCAGAATATGATGTAATGATCATTGATTTTTCTGCATGCCAGCATATATAGATACATAGATAGATAGATAGATAGATAGATAGATAGATAGATAGACAGATAGATAGATAGATAATAATAAAGCAGGGAGTAAAAATGTAAAATTTATAGACATGGCATTACAGTAATCCAATTTGTTAAAAATCTGCAGGGCTAACCTTAACAACTAAACCAGTGAACCTAGAGTTTGCAGGATGAAGCTTTAATGTAATCCACCTATTGTAGCAATAAAGAGGATTGCATTTATATAGAAATGCAGTTTTCTTCTTTCTCAAATTATAAAGTATATTAAAATCAAACTTCAGTATGACTAGCAGTATCTTTTGGATTCATGTACGCAATATACTTATAATGGAAAAAAGTCATCTTAAAGCTTGACTGGTTCACAAAACTAAAACATGTTACTATGTACTTATTCTGTTTAGTTTAGAGTTAGTTAAACTGTTCTTAAGAACATATCATATCATATGTTACTATACAAACACTGTTTTCTCCTAGCTATCATTATTCTTTTCAGCATCTTCTACATCTACTTTTGTGAATCCCTAACTTATGCATGTTAAACTGACTGTTAATAGCAATAGTTATGACAGCTAGCAATATTTGCATACCTGCATGAAACGCATGTATCTGTAAGGTGTCATCAAAAACCCAACGAGAAGGTTAATAAAGTCATATCTAATTCTTAACGTGAAGCTGCTATGGTTTAAAATATACCAAGAGTAATCTGTAAATGTTGTTAAACAGTATAAGCAATATTTTAATATTTCTATAAAAGTATGTAAAACAAAGTATAAACAGGTGACTCAAGAAGCATCCCTGAAAGCAGGCAGCTGGATGAGCAACATTGCTGCTAATACTGTGAGTGTGACAATTTCAAAAGCATCCACCCTTCCAGGGTAGTAATTAATTCACTCCTAAGGAAAATACAGTAAGGTTCCTAGTCCTGGTTTTCCCAGACATTTTTGTCTCTGGCTGAAATTAGACCTGTAAGAAAAAATATTTATGGCCTAAACCAACCTATTTAATTTTCAACCTATTTTTTTCTTAATTAGATGGACTGAGATTAACCTCTTCCATTCCAGAATTCTCTGCTAAAATATATGCATTTAATCAGTTAAATTAATACTGTCTGACATACATGTATATCTCTTTTCTGTCTAGCAGGACCCACTGTTTATGCATTTTCAATACAAGCAACTTTACAAATACATTTTAATACAAGCATTTGTACAAATCAGTGTAATAGTCAAATTACATAAAATTCTTTACAAAATTCCAGCTAGCTATGCTGGCATATATTACATCTACACTGTCCTACTCTCCCTGACAGAGATGACACTACCTCATATTATCATATAGGCTATGGATACTATGAGTCTAGCCGGTCTAGTAGCCTATGCAACTATGAGGTGGCAGGTTTAGTAGGCAGTGGATACTATGAGATTTACAGGTTAAGTAATGTCTGAGTACTATGAGCTTGGAAAGCTAAGTAGGCTGTGGGTACTATGAGTTTAGCAGGTTTAGTAGGTTATATGTGCAATGAGATTGGCAGGCTATAGGCAGTTTGAGAGTCACAGGTTAAGTAAGCCATGGGTTGTATGAAATTGACAGGTAAAGTAGGATATTGATAATATGAGTCTGGCAGGTTAAGTAGGCTATGGGCATTATGAGAATGGCAAGTTAAGCAGGCTATAGGTAGTATGAGATTGGAAGGTTAACTGGCCTGTGGGTACTATAAGTCTGGCAGATTAAGTAGTATACTATGAGTCTGTCATGTTAAGTATGCTATAGTTACTATGAGTCTGACAGGTTAAGAAGAATATGAGTAATATGAAGGCTATATGTACTATGAGACTGGCAGGTTAGGTAGGCTATGGATAATCTGAGTCTGGCAAGTTAAGTTGGCTATGGGTACTATGAGATTTACAAGTGAAGTAAGCTATGGGTTGCATGAGCTATAGGTGTGTGTGTGTGTGTGTGTGTGTGTGTGTGTGTGTGTGTGTGTGTGTGTGTGTGTGTGTGTGTGTGTGTGTGTGTGTGTGTGTGTGTGTTTGTGTGTGTGTGTGTTTGTGTTTGTGTGTGTATGTATATCTATATATATATAGGTTCGTGGTCTGCACTCTTGTGGGAGGAGAGGCTGGACTCTTCCCTTCTGAGCTGGGAATTTCTGGTTAAAGGCTTATAGTGCATGCATATCTGAACTGCTTCTTACTGAAGTTGGTGCACCTTGTTTGCTGTGGCATAGACTGGATTCGGGCCTGCTGGATCTAGCTTTGTTTGTGTAACTTGAGCACTAATCCAGGCATTCTCTAAAGTATTCAATTGTATTTATTACTGCTTGGTAGTAACTTGATTAAAGTGTAGCTATCATTCTAAGTCTTTTGGATTAAGCACTTGGGCTTCAGACCAGTTGTTTTACATTAGGAAGGTTTGTGGCATGCACTGTGGTGGCAGGACAGGTAGCTTTCGTCCTTCTAAGTTGGGAACTGCTGATTGAGAGCCCAGTGTCTGTTATTCTTAAAGTGTATTAGTTCTGGTTTAAGCACTTGGGCTTCAGGCCAGTTATTTTACATTAAGAAGGTTCGTGGTCTGCACTCTTGTGGGAGAAGAGGCTGGACTCTGCACTTCTGAGCTGGGAATTTCTGGTTAAAGGTTTATAGTGCCTGAATATTTGAACTGTATCTTACTGAAATTGGTACACCTTGTTTGCTGTAGCATAGACTAGATCCAGGCCTGCTGAATCTAGCTTTGTTTATATGCTTGTTGTTTGTTTGCTTGTTATTTCCTGGAACGCTAATTCCACCTAATACGCCGCTTCTCAGTGCTTCTGTGGATCACTAGTGATATCTGCATTGCTTACTGTACTTATTTCCTTGTTTCACTTGAAAGAAAGTTACTGTTTGTCATTTTTGCATTCAAGTTACCTGTAACACATTGCACTTAAGTTACCTGGCACTTGCTCGCTAAAGCAATTATATAAGTCAGCACTAAAAATTAAAAGCACTACACCCTCACTCCCCACTGGCCCTTGTTTTCAATTATTAAGGAATTCCCAATATTATTCTAGCATGTCCAAAGGTCAGTTGTCAATCTCCTCTCCGGTCCAGCTGGTGAATCTGGGAATCTTGAGGCAATGTTACAACTGCCTCATGTACACAGACAACCCTCTCCTCCTCCCAACAAATTCCAACACATGTGAGAGATGCAACTATATAGCCAAACTGGAGGCTAAGCTCTCTCAACTCAGTACTGGCATAACCAGTCAGGAGGACAAGGAAACCACACTCACTACAATTCCAGTCTCACATAGACCTACCACGACAGCAAACCAAACACATAATCACACAAAAACATACTCGGAGGCTCTAAATAAAGATTTGCCTAAGCAGCAGAGACCTCCAAAGCAGACACCCAAGCAACCGCTACCCCAAAACAAAACACGTGCAACACATATCTCACAAAGCCAGTGTGCCAAATAATCACAGCCTTTAAGACTAAACAACACACCTGATACACTTGTAATAGGTGACTCTATCGTCAGGCACACTGACATCCCGCTCACCAGGCTGAACAAGGAGAGGGTCACCGTGAGCAGCCTGTCGGGCGCTACGATCCGCCACATAACACAAGCACTCAGGTCACTCCAAGGCAAGTACAAATATGACTCAGTCATTGTCCATGCTGGTGTGAATGACCTGAAATGTACCTCCCTTGACTACATGAAAAGATACATAAAGGAGCTCTCTGAGCATGTAACCCAGGCCGGTATGACCATGACCTTGAGTAACATCTTACCCTCACCAAGAATGATGCCACAATATGAAGACAAGATGATCAATTTCAACAACTGGCTTAAGTACTGGTGTCATTCAAAGGGGATCCAATGCCTGTCAGCTTGGGATGATATGCTCGACAAGCCACGATGCTTCGCTAGGGACGGCTTGCACCTGTCACCCCTGGGCTTTTGGATATTGGCAAAGGCTCTTGCTACCCCCATAGTGCCTTTTTTAGGCAAGGCTCAAAAGACAAACCCACCTCCATAGGTATCACAAGGGATAAAAAACTAAGAGCAATGCTACTCAACGCCAGAAGTCTAAACCTCAAGATGCATGCACTCGAAACTCTCCTTAGCATGGAGAACATCGATATCTGTGCAGTAACAGAAACCTGGTTCAGGGCTCCCGAGAGCACCCCAGCACTACCAGGTTATACCTCATACCATGCTTTTCGGCCCCAAAACTTGGACCGAACCACAAAAGGAGGTGGAGTATTGATATTCATCAAAGATACCCACACCTCCAGGTTGGTGGCAAAGCACGAAGCATCAGAGACTATCCATGTGCAACTAACAGTGGGTAAAACTACCTTCCAGTTTATAGCCTGCTACAGACCACCCTCCCAAACCCAGGAACCCCACTCGGCCTTTCTGAGAACACTGGAAAATATGCAGGTCTCTCCAAACACCATTATATTAGGTGACTTCAACTACCCAAACATAGACTGGGAGCATTACTCTAGCTCCAACACCCTAGCCCAAAGGTTCCTAGAATTTATAAACTCAAATGCTATCGAACAACTTGTTACCACTCCCACAAGAGGGGAAAACATACTGGACCTGATCATCACCAACATGGGGACTCTATGCTCCAGACCAGAAGTGTATCCCTCACTGGTAAGATCAGGCCATAAACTAATCTCACTGGATATTCACATCCCGACCCCACCCCCTGCCCAGAAAACCACAGTGAAAAACTTCTCTAAAGCAAATTTCACACTCCTCAAAACCGAGGTGGAATCCTTCAAAGCCCCCGGGCCTGTGGAAAATACGGCCCAGACCTCAGAATCCTTTATAAACGCATTATATGAACACTTTCAGGAATGCATGGATCATGCGATCCCAAATAAAACCAAGACCCAATACTCCAAAGGCAGGCGTCCTGTCTGGTGGACCCCAGCCATAAACAAACTATACAATAGAAGGAGGAAGCTACTAAATGATAGAGCAAAATCCCAAAAAGGGAAGGCATCACTGATCAGTATTAGCAAAAAATTACGGGCACTCATAAAATTGTCTAAGGCTAGCTACGAGAGAAAAATTGCACAGGACACTAAGGATAATCACAAGGCTTTCTTTAGTTATGTTAGGAACCTGGGTGTTAATTCCCAGATATGCTCAACATTAGTCCAAAATGACAAAAAATACACTGAACCCACAGACTTTGCCAACATCCTAGCTGACAGGTTCAGCGCAAACCCCCCCCTCCCCACCAAAAGGGCAAATATCTATCCCAGCAGAGTGCTGCCCCCCCTGACATCTCAGATGCTCAGGTAAGAGCCACCCTCTACAAAGCAAAAAACACAGCATCAATGGGACCAGACGGTGTCCTGGGCTGCGTTCTACATGAACTCCAAGAAGAGCTAAACCCAAACATAAAACTACTGTTCAATCTCAGCCTTACTACAGGATATGTGCCCAAAGAGTGGCGTAAAGCAACAGTGGTCCCTCTCCATAAAGGTGGTGCCTCAACGGATCCTGGAAACTATCACCCCATAAGCCTGACTAGCTTGGTCTGCAAAGCTATGGAAAGGATCATCATGGACCTCATAAATAAAGATATTGGGGACCTACAGACACTGGATCCTACCCAGTTCGGCTTTGTTAAGGGCAGATCCTGCCTCTTAAACCTGGTTGATTTCTTTGAAACAGTCACCAAGGCCATTGACGAGGGGAAGGTGGTCCACACAGCCTACCTGGACCTCGCAAAACCCTTCGATACAATACCCCACTCGGGCATTATAGATAAGCTCACCAGCTTAAATATAAACCCCTATGACACTAGATGGATTGCAAACTGGCTCAAGGACAGAACCCACATGGTTAGAATTGCTGGAGCCATGTCAGACTCCAAACCAGTTACAAGTGGTGTCCCACATGGCTCAGTCCTGGGACCTCTCTTGTTCGGTATATATTTCTTGGAGGTACAGGCCAACACGGAAGGACTGTGGCTGACCAAGTTCGCAGATGACTGCAAACTGGGTGCCATAATCGACTCTCCAGCCAACACAAGCATCCTCCAAAAGGGCCTCATAGAAACAGACAACTGGTGCCAGAGCCATGGCCTCAAGCTAAATGCCAAAAAGTGTATAGTCATCCCCTTTGGCAAAAACAAAGTGCCCACAAATTACCACATAGGTGGTAATCCATTAAGTACAGAAGAAGTAATTAGGAACCTGGGGACCCAAGTTGATAGCAATCTCTCATTTGACAACCACGTGGCCAAAGTGGTTAGAAAAACATTTTATATAGCCCACCTAATCATGAAGGAATTCACATCTAGATCAGGGGAGGTCATCGTGCCTCTTTACTCATCCCTCATCAGGCCCATAATTGAGTACAATGCCCCTTTTGGGATGTACCTTACCAGACACCTGCAGCAACTGGAAAGACCCCAAAAGTACCTCACCAAGAGGATCAAAGGGCTCAAACAGATGCCATATGCTGCCCGGTTAAAGAAACTCCAGCTCTACTCAGTGGCATACCACCTGTTCAGAGGCGATCTGTGCCTGACGTATAAACCATGTCCAACCCGGAATTAATGGACATGCTGCACCTCAGAAATTCCAAATTCCATCGAGCTATGCGCTCGAGAGACTTGAACCTCAGCACTGAAATAAATAGGACATGCTGGAGAGACAGATTCATAACCCAGAGGCTCCCTTCACTCGGGAATAAAATCCCAGTCCAGGTTAGGCAGAGTCCCTCATTGACTCTCTTCAAGAGGAATCTTGATGAGTGGATGGGAGATCGTAGGTTTACCCCGGGTATCACTTCTGTGTCACTGTTAGACAGAGGCACAGTATACTAACCTCGAAAAAGGGCATAGCAAAATAAATTTAAAATGGGTGGCGAAAGCCAAACACATTCTGGCTAGGCTTATAAATGCCCTAGGGCAGATAGCCTAGTATGAACCTATGAACCTATGAATCTATATATATATATATATATATATATATATATATATATATATATATATATATATATACATATATATTCTTTTTCTTTACTTGCTCCACCTCTCTTCAACTCCATTCCTTAACTTTTTTTTTCCTCTCTTTTGCTCTCCCCTGTAATGCTAATCTTCATGTTATTTTTTTATGTTGTCCATCTGTACCATTTATAAACAATGGATAAAATATTTCTTCTCAGGCTCAAGCCTTGGTGATGACCTGCCTCTACAAATCCTCTGCAGTCTGAGCATATCTGTCAAGTTGGAGTGAACAGAATCTCTCATCAAATCTCAGGACCATTACCATTGGGAAAAGAGACTGCTCCCATAAATGCCAGATGAAACACAAGAAAGGATGTATCAATGGCATTAGAGGATGGCCTTGACTGCTTCAGCCCTGACAGGTATAGAAGCTCAGTTAAACTAGCCCAACATAAGTGAGGACCAAAGCCAATGCATAGATGAGTATTTGAATCCCTTAAACAGTCAAGGCAGTTTAGGCAATTTGAAATGATGCTGGACAAGTGTTATTTCTAGGTCAAATGTCAATCCATAGGCATGAAAGGAAAACATTGAAGGTCCCAGTCATAGCAGCCCCTCAATTCCTCAGATACTATTGTTTGCTGAGCCTGCCAACACTCAAGAGCATAGATCAGTTTGTTTTAACAGGCAATGTACTCCTCCTGCGTGGGTTCCAGCTGACAAGGCTCCGCAATCATTGTTCATATCCCCTCAGTTATTAAGAAAAAGATATGCAAAGGGGATTATGGTGATATTTTTAACTTAGTAGATGCATATGCGATACAGTGTATATTGTATGCTGAAGGTCCTGGGGGAGAAAAGGATGACTTGTCTATATCAGCAGCATTGGGCAAGCATCAGCCAAGAAATATTAAGCCAAAATCCCAGGACAACTGGGGTGGTTATATCTGTATATTTTATAGGTATAGTCATTGAAATGGACCCTTTACAGGCTTTGTCATTATTGAGTTAATTCCTAATAATAAGAGAAGTTCCTTCTTTTTTGTGTGTGTGTCTGGGGGTGGGGGTGGGGGCTAACCTGGCTCTGATACAACCATTTGGAATGAGAGAAGTGGCATGCTGATTCTTGGTAGGGGTTCATTATTACATTCCCAAGTTTTTGCCATGAGATTGGCAGAAACAAGCAGACTCCAAGGTCCACTTGCATGCACTGTGGTGGAGGACATCCAGCTAACCAAAGCTGTTTCAAGGATGGTTCCAAAGCTGGCATGCCCAGTGATATTCCTCAGGATAAGCAGAAGAATACACTCACCAACTTAGGTGAAAGGAAATAGTCCTTTTTGCATGACTTTATAAAGAATCCATCTCCTTTTACACTTTGCAGTAACAATTTCAGCAGCATTTCATCTGTACATCTTAATATATTAGCTCATATTCTAAAAGATTATACTGACCAGCAAGCCATGTTTGAATTAGTTCAAGTTTTTACCCATGGATTTCCCATAAAACCCACTGCTATTCTTGGGCCTTCAGACTGTAGGAATTTAAAGTCTGTTCTAAGAAGGGAGGGAGTCATTAAAATGTTGGTGAAGAAGATTCATGAAGGGAGAGCTGCAAGACACTTTACATCCTCTCTGATTTGAGACATTTATAGTTTCTCCATTAATCATAGCTCATAGAAAAGAAAGATGGTTAATTCCAGATGAATGACTGTATAAACAAACTAGATGTCAAGGTTTAGAACAATACAATAAGAACCATTTATCAGTTCAAGGATCCCTAGCTGGCTAAGCTAGATGTAAAATCAGCACTGCTTCCTGTAAGGAAATAGTATCGGTGTAGTTTGGGTAGGTACTTTGAAGACAGTTATTACTTTGCCATGACAATGGGCTGTACTGTAGTTTTTGCCACTTTTTAAAAAATATATAAAAGATTAGGAATAAATATAACCATTCAGAATGTCAGATCCGGGCCACAACTAATTCTGAAGAACTTATCAATAATAAATAAAGTCCTCTTTCCAAAGGAAAAAACAGCCCTTTTAATGGTTTAAGCAGATATTTATTCAGCTGGACTGTTTTTTCTTTCCTTTGGGAAAAGGACTTCATTTTTTATTGCTTATTCATAATCTTTACTTAGTCCTACTGACTGTAGATACTGAAGGTTGACATGTCAAATCAGTACTTTGTGGATTTCACTCTTTCATTTTTTTTTTTAACTTTCAAAAAATGTTAGCAAAACATTTCAGTGAAGTCAGGAAACAGCAAGCTATTCATCATCTTGATTTTTTTATGGTTGTGGAAGGGGAACAAAACACTACAGAAGATGTTAAAACATTTATTGAGCTATAAAAGCAGCTGTGGTTTTCCTTAACCGGTGATACAATGGAAGGACCAGATAAGTTCATAATATATCTGATTGTGGATGTTGTTTTTCCTGTTTTAGATTTTAGGTTCTAGGCTAGCTGCCCTTGTAGGTCATTTTAAGCCTAGCCAATTTCCTTTCAAAGGTGAGAATTAAACCCTTTATCTTGAGTCTGTAAAGTAAATACTTTAACCATTATGCCAAACCCCACAAGTCAAGCCAAGCATTATTGCCCGAATTTGTATATCAGCTTCTTCCTTTTAGCTCAAAAAAGTGAGTTACTAAAGTAATGGTATTTGGCATGCACAGAAGTGGCCTCAGGTAGAATGTTTTCAAGATTCATAACAAATTTAGTCTAGGGTGGCTACCAGAAACACCAAAGAATCTAGGTTAATAGAAGGGTAAAGATATGACCACCATCATTGGGCCACTTTCGTAAATGATTTAGGATGATTGGATTTCCACTAACATCACACAGTTGTTCACAGATGCTTCTGGTGGACTTGGCATAGGTGCCTACTTTGAAGAGAAGTGGTTCTCTGCACCTTGGCCTTCCTTGAACTGATGTCTATCTGCATAGCTGCAGTTGTTTGGATAGATGATGTACACAACAAGAAAGTGATATTTTGGTCTGTCAATCAGTGTGTAGTGCAAGGGCTTTCAAAAAAGTTAAGTTTTAAAATGTAAAAATGTGTAACACCTTTCAGTCATAGACATCTTTGTAAATACTTTGTTTACATTTATGGTCATGGTTGATGATTGTATATTGTTGTTAATCTCTATAAATTATGTTTTATATTGCAAAGTTGTGAAATTACATTCGTTTTCTAAAATTAATAAAAAGATTTAAGCAAAAAAAAATATATATCAGATCTCCAAGAGGTTCAATCTCTTTAAGGCTTTTGATTACAGATGAATGTGTCCTTTGTTGCTGAACACTTCTCAGGTGTTTACACCTTGATGGCTGACAGTCTTTCCCCCTGCAGGTATACAAGTTTTTGGTAGATGGCTTCTGATGCAGAGAGTTTGCCAACCCAAGTGCCAGCCATCCTGCTGATGACTGAAGATGAATTTCTCAACTACTAAGGCAACACAAACTCAGTATATGGTACTGCCCTTAAGTCATTTATTAGCTTTTCTCAGATCTTACCAAAGGCTGAGAGATTTGTGGTTGCCTGATTTGCTAATTCACTATGGGTTAAGAGAGAAGCCCTCAGAACTGATAAGGTTCATTGGGTCATGAGCATTGTAGTAAAAGGTTGGAACAGGCTTAAGGGATCAGCTGATTCAAACTGCCCCATTGTTAAACCATTCTCACTTACTTCTATAGGGTTTGCATTCAACAGCATACACCCTGTAGTATACTTTTTTTTGTTATTTGAAAGAGCTTTCTGCATCAGTGAATTATTGCAGTCCTTAAGATGGCCTCACATGACTGTGGCAGACAATGCTGTTTCAGTGTTGATTCATAGGTATACCACTGACCAAAGCAGATGGGGTCAACAGGTGATTTAGACAGACCCTAACAGGTGATTCTGTCCCTTCCACTGGTTTATTACTGTCTGTAGGCACTGTAGCAAAATTTGCTTAGATAGCTTGTTTTGTTTTTGTTCTGAATGGGGTTCCTTTAGTATCCCAAGACCTGGATTCCTGTTTACATAGAGATTTATCCTTTCATCCATGCGCTGTTCTTCTCACTCCTTTTATATAGGCAAGGACACTGACCTTTCTAAGGATGAGCAGTCAGTAGAAGTTATCATAAGGATGGGTAGATGATTATGATGAGCCTTTTTGACTTACATTAGATAGGCATACAATTTAACCTTGTTTTGGGTATTTAATTGGTTGTTGTTTGTTCTGTTTGCAGGTAGGTTATGAGATTTATTTCAGGATGTTCTTTTATCTCATTTCTGGCCACCAGAAATGCAATTTGATGACAAGGTTCACATCTGCGCATGGATTATCACTCATGAGATATATTTGGGGGCAGCTGTCCAGACACAATTTGAGATTGATTAATTATTGGCAACTCTGCAGTGGCTCACATTGAAATTATACCACATTATTATTATCCACCAACAAGGAAATGATGTAAGTCTGATTCCCAAGTGCAGGTTAGTTTCCAATATCCTTAGAGACACTGTAACTATTCAGCACTTAAATCCTGGGCTGTTGCAGGTCTGGTCTTCCAAAGTTCCTAGATTATTTTGGCATAGGACCTATAAGCCTGCAGCAGCAGTGATAAGAAGTACATTTTTCAATTACAGTGTCACACAAACCACCCCAGGGTTGGTCTTTCTGGGCTGAACTGGGATCTAGTCAACAGAGACCCTATCTGGTATCAAGCAGATGGAGACCATCTCTTTGACATGGGATGTGACTTCTTCATCCTTTTGCACTCATTTATATTTTATGACCAGTTTATTCCATTGCTCAAATAATTGATTGTTAATTTTTTGTTTCAAAAAACAATATTATTATAATGAGGGCACAAACTACAAACTACCAAAATTATTTACGCAAACAAAAAAGCTGTAGTTTTACACTGGAATTGACAATATAATTTTAACTCTTCTTTACAGTTAACATTCATATTTTTCTAATAATAGCCTCAATTGGTTCCAGGATCTTAAATCTGATTTGTTATTGTTCAGTCTTATAGTAATAGTATTCATTACTTTCTGATGTTCAACAGTGCCCAACTTCAGAAACTCATTAAAGTTTGGAAGTGAATTACTTCCGCGTTACTTTTTTTTGCTATCGATAATAGGGCTAAAAAATACAGAGTATCGAGATGAACTAATACAAAACAAGACAAAAAACTTTAGTCAGCATGAAAGATTCAGAGATAATTACCTCTCTCTCCAATTTAAGTCAATTTAAAACTAAACTAAAACTACACCTGGGGTCAATACG
The DNA here is from genome assembly GCF_019279795.1 of Protopterus annectens. Classification (NCBI taxonomy): domain Eukaryota; kingdom Metazoa; phylum Chordata; order Ceratodontiformes; family Protopteridae; genus Protopterus; species Protopterus annectens. The sequence goes on along the minus strand of NC_056745.1, from coordinate 348,422,605 downwards.
TACTTGCCATTGTCTAAACCCAGGCTAGCTAACTCTCTATTTAACATAGTTCCCAAGCACTTGGCTATTTTCCTATGCTAATTTTTCTAACATTCTGTATAAATATGATGGAATAACTTATTTGGTTCTGGTTTGAATTGTATTTGATTATGTGTCTTTTAAAAGTTTTTGTCATGGCTGGAGCTTTTCTCCCCGGGCCTCCGCTGAAAATGGATATGTATCCAGTCGGATCTTCCCGGTTAACAAATGTAAAATAAAAATAAAATAAAAAATAAAAAATAATACACTTATCAAATCATAATGCCTTAAAAAACAATTGAATATCACCCAAAAAATTTATATTTGTTTACAGTTTAAAAATATGTGATACTAGTCCACTTTTAAAGATTTATTACATTTTTATTAGTTGACCACATTGGTTTTAATTTAATATTCCATGTAAAAAGCATCTATTACACACATTGTTTATTTCTGTATGCCAAGTTTCAGCATGTTAAATAAAAAAGTGCTGTGTTGGCTTTTTTTTTTTTTTTTTTTGCTATCATTGTTGGTGCATTATTTATTTATTTATTAATCTCCTTATCTAAGTTCAAGAAACAAGGGTGGAGCAAAATACCATGTTCCATGAGTGCCTGTTTAGTGGGCAGTCACTATGCAATCCCCTCACCTTTCACCCCACCATTCTTTCTTGGGCCAGTTGATCCTTTCAAGAAGGTGGGATTGAGTGGCCTAAATGCTGCATTTGGCCAGTGTCTGGCTGGCTGAAGGAGCAGTGGGAGGATGCGATTGCATTTGGTATATGACAGCCCAGGCCAGAGTGGGCTATTACTGATAATGCTTGGTTGTGAGTGCTGTTCTGTTACTTGAGTTATTATATGTTTTATGAATGTTCGTAGTATGCTGGTAATGAAATAGACTGTCATTTAAGACAAACTGAGATGTTTTAAAGGAATAAACTTGTCACGATATCTACAAGCCTCTTTGTATTATCATGCGGTAATGATGGGCATGGGGAAGAGTTAATTTTGGGGGTAGACTAAGTTATCTCTGTGCCATCTTGGACTTTAGGTGTGTTATCAGTTTAATCAGGGGCTCACTGCTGTTTAATGACTGGACTGTGGTATATCACCATCATATCTGTGATTCAGTCCAGCAAACCACTTCCTACCTATGCACTCCATTAGTCAGGTGTGGGGCCTTCCCCTCCCTTTTCATTCCCCCCTCTTCTTTTCCGGGCAGGTTGACCCTTTAAGAAGGTGGGAGCACACTTTCTTCAAATCTGCAGCTCATCAGTTGTCAGTTTTGCCAAAAGGGGCACAGTAAGAATGACACTCAGTTTGGTATAGCACAGACCAGACCAGAATGGACTGTCTGCTATGCTGCCCAGCTGTCAGGACTGTTCAGGTAACTGGGCTATTGCATGTTGCCTGAATTATTTAATAGAATGTTGGTACTGAAACGCTGCCTTTCATTTATGACAAATAGAGATGTTTTATACTCATTAACTTGTGAAGCATCTACAAGCCTTCTTGTGTTATAAGGAAAAGAAGGGAATGGGGACAAATATGTTGGCTTTATTGATTGTATAGTATTTAAAAAGTATATCTTTATCATTTCTTTTGTATGTGGAGTTTTTCTCCCTTAGCCTCCACTGAAAATGGGCACTTTTGGGCCCAGTGGACCTTCCTGGTAAACAAATGCAAATAAATAATTAAATAATAATAATAATATAATTGATGGTCATTTTAAGGGAAGAAATTTAATGAGTATGCAGACTTTTTATCACACACCATTCAAACATGAAAAAAACAATTAAACTATGCTATCATTGATATTATAAATGATATCTATCACTGGAGCATTACACTAATTAGAAAAAATAATACCATAGCTATAATTTGCAAATGAGTTTAAAATATTCAGTTTTAGCTTTATATTTCTGTGGAAAAATGGTTGGTGTGAATTTTTTTAAAAAAAAAACTAAGGGTATCAAGCAGAATGGAAAAAAAAAACTAAATATTATGCCATAAATATTGACCACATTATCATTTACTTTAGAATGCCCAGAATTTAATTCTATATAAAAAGAAAGAAATTGATAAATGTCTTAATGTGCTCAAGAGTCACTTGTTCAGAATGGCTTGTGCTGCTTATCTGGAAGTGCTACTCTATTCTTATTTTGATTATTATGTGGGGACTTCACTCCTCCAAGTTGATTAACATTACATGCATATGTGGTTCTTCCATTATCAATTTTCAATTCTACATCATCATCCATAAGGCTGAACATAAGGCTTGAACTGTTTACTTTACCAGGTGCTCTAGAAAACAAAGAACAAATATAAGCATCAGTAACATATACGCATCTTTCACAAGGCATATGTCCCATTAATGTCCTTCCCAGTTACAAAACTAGCATGTCTGTAGGAATGCTTGATTGTCGGCATAATCTTTTTTTTACTGTATTTAACTTTTTTTTTTCATTTTATAATTTCCTCTGCCACATACCTCAACTTAATATTGGTCTCCTGTACAGATTTATTTAAGGAAATAGTTGGGATATGACCCTTTAAATGAGAATTAATCTGCTTCATATCAGAAGAAATCCTGTTTTAGTTTAAGACATGCTCTCTAATCAATATTTGGAGTCATTCAATGGTACACCTGTGAGCAATATAACTTAATGTTAAATGCTTATTGAAAGCATTTGTTATGTCAAACAGAATAGACATAGATCCCTTGGGTAGTGTCAAGTTTCTACATTTTTAAGTGAGAAAACTAATATGCTATTTTCTTACAGTAATGTTTTCTCTTCTAAGCACACAGTTATTTCTATTCTGAGGATAATGTGTCCTGATCTGTTGGAACAATCATGTATTAAATAACTGCAATTATTTATAAGAAAAGGAGGTATAAACACATATTAGAATAATACAATCAGATGACATGATACATGATATGATACTCAAACATTCCACTGCACTGGCCTTTAGTCACCCAAATGGAGGGGCAGTACCCATTATGTGCAAATCAAAACTTAATAAACTGATCCAGATTTGCTGAGGTTTAATTTTCCTCCATCTTCTAAATCTGGAACTGCTGGTTAATACTTCACTTCCAAGTGTTTGCACATTCTTGGTCTATTGAATCTTCATTGTTATGTGGTTTTACCATTTCTCCTGGATTAAATTATGTCATACATAAGGAGGCAGAAGTAGGAGACATGAAGAAGAAGCAGAAGAAGAAGAAGGAGGAAGAAGTCATCTCCAGTAACAAACACAACCTTCTCCATGAGTCTCTACCAGATTCCTGCCTCTTTTGGTACACTGGTCATTCAATTTCAAGTTGAACCATTTAGTTATGGTACTAACCCCTCTGCCTTTCCCTGATTCCCAGCCTGCTTTCACTAATGACCTCTATCTGCCTTCACTAAAACTTGCCTCCCTGGAGATACCTTCTCTATTTTCCCTTGCCTCTGTACTCACTGTTATTGTCCTCCAGTCATGACAAAAACTAATGAGGTTTATAACGGAAGAAACCTTCTGCACTACTTCTTTATCTGTGAATCACTTTACATGTGTGAGTTCCATACTGTTCTTCTGTGTGTATTGTGTTAGCACCATGAATACCAGCTGTCCCCGACTTTGAGCCAACAACAATCTTTGTGTACAGCATCCTTATACTTATCTGTAGAGTGGGTTATACTTCACGAATCTTCCATTCTAACACTTTTATTGTACTCTGGAGATTTGCACCTTGACATCTTCCCTTTCAATATGTATTTGTAAAAGTGAACAGTTTCCTCCAATGAACAGCACAAGCATATACACTATTGTCAAACAACACACAGAGTAACAGGGTAGATTGTCTAGATATTTGCTTCTCCTTGTCTTAGGCTCCATATGTACAGAAAAACCATACTATATGCTAGTATATCATTCTGAAAAAGTTCTGCACTATACAAATCTTTAAGTTTTCCATCACAGACATTCCTTAGTTTGCTCTATGCAATGAGTCCTTCCTTCATTCCAAAGCTGTACAATTTGACTTTTAGGTGCCTGTGGTTGTTACTGTTTTAAAGCTGGCTCCCAAACTACTGTGTGCAAACAGCTTAGCAGTCATAATGCCTCGGGTCTTTACAATTTATTCTCAAGCCTGTCCTCTACAAAACAAACAGGATCCAAAGCCTGTACTTAAGCCTCCAGCCCCACATTCCTCACATATTATTTTCAGGACAACTGTCCACAAAACTCAGTTTGCCAATATCTGACTGCTACATTTGTACCTGTTATTTCAAAATGCCCACTCATGCATGATTTATGTTGATAACATTTTTCATCTGTTCTGTTTTAGTATAAACTTCAACCATTTCCCACGTCGAATGTTATATCTACTGTTTGGCTTTTAATTTGTATACCTTATTAATAATAACCTCCTATGAACCTATGAACCTATAATATCTGCACACCTTATTATGACATATTTTATGTCTGACAATGTATATCTCTTTCTCCAGGGTACCTTGATGTTAAACAAGACAATTAAAACAGACTGAGAAAAAAAATATCCTGTAGATGCAAATTTACTCCCGGTAGATCATGTATGAGAAAATGAAATTGGATACTGAATATGGGATTTAATTGTTTATTTTATTTATTACTAGAATAAATGGGCTAATCTGGGGAGCTTTTTCAACACAGACTAAGCAGGGAAAACAGAATTATATCTTGTCAGTCTGCACAATATAATGAATTACAGTATGTTACAGTTTACCTTGAACAGACTACATTTTAGTAGTGGACACAAGGCTATGCTTTTATACTTAAAACAACAGTGGCTTTACAGAGGGATAGGCTGAGTAACAAGTTGAATATCAGATGGCATTTACAGATTATTACATACATGTATGGGAAATGCACTAATGTGTGGGCAGATGTAGCCATGATCACATGACTGTTCCTTATTAGATAAGGGAAACTATGATGCAGCGTGCTCAGGTGGGAAGAGAACCTCAACCTTCATCAGTCCAGCACTGTAGCAAACATCTCATGACCATATTCTATGTAACATCATTTCTAAGCTACAGCTTGTCACTGATGGCCTTGTGACTTTCAAATGAGGTGTCTTCCTAAATACTAATCAGGATGGCTGCACAGAATCTGTGAGGCTGCAGCAATTACAGAGTGATGAGCAGGTAGTCCATTTATAGAAGCCTGGACTCTGTAACAGCTGCTGTTGTACCAGGGCTGCAATTAGGATGCTTTATTCCTTTTGGAAATGCTCATATACAGGAGTACGCTAAAGACAGTCAAGCACATGTCTTTGAGTTGTATGGACAATGCATGCTCAATGCTGCCTGAAGAAATCATTTAGGCTGAAGTGCTGGGACAGCATTAGGCTATATTACAAAAAAGTATTATTATTAATTATAATTATTATTATTAAAAAGTATTATTTTAGCTATGCTTTTGTTTAGTTCTTACTTTTCTTTTCTGTTATTGTGGTTTGTAGTAATCACACACCTTCTTTGTGTGTCACTGATATCATTAAATGAATTATTGATTATTTATAATTCTGGCTTTCTCTATAAATATATCATAAGCCACTAGTGTTTCTTTCACTTCATATTGCAGTTCCTGTTTACATACTAACTTACCTTTAATTTCTCTATAAACTGGTTAAAATTTCTCTAAGTATTAAATCGTTAGCATATAACTTGTATCTATTTTTAACCAATGTTTTCATATTATGTCTAATTTTCTACAATTATTTAAACTGTAGATGTGTTTGTATTGTTTTTGAATATTGCAAAATTATTGTTCTTAAAATGTTTTGTAATACTTTGGAGCTTTCCTCCATGGGCCTCCACTTAAAATTGGCTCATGCCCAGTCAGATGTTGCCGGTAATCAAATGTCAATAGATAAATATAAATAAATAAATTTGCATACCGTATTTAAATGGATTACATGGATGAATTACAGAAAATCTGTTACATATACTGTGATGTACTCAGCTGAAATTGAACCAAACTGTAAACAGGAAGGCAGTACAATTTTCCCTGTGAAGATACTTTTTTGTCTTTTCACAATTTTAGTTCAGAACATGTAGTCATAGAGTAAAAAAATGAGTTGCAGGCACTACTAACAGAGCGGCTTCTGATAGAAATGGTATGAGTCACATGTCTAGTCCCTCCCCACTTTTTACAGTGTACTAAGAAATGCATACGTGGCATGGCAACACAAAGGCTTCTGGTATCCTGTTAGTAGAACAATGCTGAATTAAAAAAAGGAAAAAAAAAATCACTTTTAACCAACAACAGTTAAGCACTGTATTTCTTCTAGTTTAAAATGCTTCCACAACACACTCCCAAAAGGCAGAAAAATGTTTCAGATAAAAGCATGTGCATAGACAAAATAAATAAATGAATAAATAAATAAAGCACTGTTTGAACTATCTAGCCACTGCTTGCCAGCCACGTAGCAAACACAATTACTTAACTTACGCTTGAAGGGAAAAAGCTTAGATTAATTACAGAATGTTTTCTCATTGCAAATGTGAACCATGATCTGTCATTAAATGACATTAATAATACAGACCTAACTGAAAAAATGCCTCATACACACACACACACACACACACACACACACACACACACACACACACACACACACACACACACACACACACATGCACAGATTGATAGACAGGTCACAAATAAATATGAAAATTATCAACCAGTATAATTTTCATACACACATTATACACTTTTCATCCCTAACACTTTCTTTGTACCCTGTCAACAACCTTATAACAGGACATAAGTATGCAGTTAGCTCTGATACTACAAACAATATATCACCTCAGTCATTTCCACTATAATGAAAGAGAAACATGAAAAGAGCAGACACATATTTAGAGTGGGATGTGGTTATAAAGTAATAGTTAACTGTGTAATTATGTACATTATCATGCATGCATTTTCCACTTAATTTTGTTCAGCTGGGTGTAGGATGTGGCATTTTGCTCAAAGCAGATTTCCCAAAATGTGTCTTTTTCCAAACAGTATATGGCATTTGACAAAAAATTATTCAACACAATGGTGTTTGTGTAGCTTTTATCTTGCACTTAATTTAAGACCATGGTCTCATAACAAAACTATGAAGTTAGTGAGAATTTCATTCACATGACAACAGAGCTTAGATTGCTCACACTGTATTGTTTTCTGCAAAACATAAGCAGATGTGTGCAGTGTACAAATTTATATGAATACATTGGACCTTGGTAACAGACTTAGAATGAAGCTAGGAAGGAACTTTAGGATTATAGATTCATAGGTTCGTAGGTGTGCACTAGGCTAATGACCACTGGAACCTTTTTAAGCCTAGCCATGCATCTCAAATCTCTGACAAGTTCTGGTACCCTTCCAAGCAGCAGCCAAGGAGATGAACTATTTATAGGCAGCCTATGCCCATTCAAGCCATAGTCACCAATCCAGGGCTGAACATCTGATTCCCCATCTGGAGGTTCAGGTTACACTTGAAGTGGGCTAAAGAGGAGCAATGCTTGACATGGATTGGGGAGCCTGTTCCACAAAAGGCCATGCACTCTTTCAGTGAGTAACCTCTGTGGATATTTCAGTCATTGGATGTGCCTGGTTAGGTACATTCCAAAAGGGCATTATACTCAATGATGGGTCAAATGACTGCCAAACATAGTGAAACAATGACTTCCTTGGAACTAGATGCCATACCTTTGTTTATAAGTTGCACAACATGGAATGATTTCTTTACCACTGTAGACAAGTGATAGTCAAAAGCTAGATTGCTGTCTATTTGTGTCCACTAGTCACTGACCACTGGGTCAGCTCTTAAGGATGTGTGGTCAGCATGTTAGTTACCAGGGGTGGTTGACTTCCAAAAAAGACACTATTATGCATGCTGTGGAATTTAGTTTTAGTCCATGGCTCTGATGCCAGTTATTTGTCTGTATCATCATTTCTTGAAGAACATTAGTGTCAGTGGGAGTCCATGACTGCTCCTAATTTGAAAGCATCAGCAAATTTGGTCAGCCAAAGGTCCTTGATGTTGGTCTTAATTTAAGAGAAGTAGATGTCAAAAAAGTGGGGTTCTAGGACTAATTCTTAATGAACTCCACTAGTGACCGTCATCTTTGTAGAGGTGGACTCCCCAATTCTAAATCTTGTGTCCTGTTTGTGAGCCAGCTGACTATCACTGGGTGACATAAGGGTTTATACCTAACCTTCTGAGTTTGTCAACAATGCTTGGGGGGTATTGTGTCAAATGCCTGGACAGGTCAAGGTAGATAGTGTAAACCATTTTTCCCTCATCCATTGCTTTGGTTACCTTCTCAAAGTAGTCCATCAAGTTGAGTAGACATGGCCTGTCCTTGACATCAACAAATTGGGTTGGGTCCAGTGTCTGGAGGATTCCTACGTCATTACTGATCATTTACATGATACTTTTTCCATGGCTTTGCATATGAGGCTAGTGACACTTATGGGTCTGTAGTTTCTAGGTTCCATAGATGGGCTACCTTTGTGCAGAGTTGATAACTGCAGTTCTCCATTGGTGAGGCACTAAGCCTGTTAGGGGGTTATGGTTAAATAGTGATTCAAGAGGGCCTGACACGTCATTTTTAATTCTCTTTAGAAGACAGCCTGGGATATATTTGGAGCTCATCAATGCAGTGCTCTTGGCCATAGAGAGAGCACTGAGGACCCGTTCACTATCAATAGTTGGGGGAGGTAGATTTGATGGTATTTTGTAAGTGGAGGCTAGTTGGTGAGGTATATGAGTGAAGGCAGATCTGAATTTATCAGACAGTAAGTTTGCAATATCTTTTGGCACAGTGTAGGTGACTCCATTAACAATGAGTTCTGCACAAAATTGTATATTGCATTTGAGGTTGCAGACATAGCTAAAGAATGCCTTGTAGTTGTCCTTGGCCTGGGCGTCCAGATTTACTTCAAATTTGGTTTTGTTAAACTTTATTTGTCCTCTGAGTTGTCCCTTTTATTTGATGACAGCACTTTTATCCAGCTGGGAGCTATGCCTCCAAATTTTTGCCATGATTTTCTCTTATGTTGGCTATTGATATTGTAGATCCACCAGGATGACTTGTTTTTTGAGTTAGTTCTGTATTTATTCTTGGTGGATCCACCTGCCTCCATACCTCTCAGTTGTCAATGGTCCAGATTTTCAGAGAATGTCTGTGAACAATCTGCATAGGCAGCAGTGTTCTCAGGGTTTTGGGATGGCAGTTAAAATGTTGCCAAATTATCACCCAATAGTAAATTAGCCTTAAAATAATTCCTGAATGTTCTTTGGTTAGCTGGGGTCCTGGATTTTATTTTTATTTCAAAGGAGACAATTTTATGGTCTGACCTCAACAGAGAGGATATTATAATAGATTGTGTGCAGCATTATCCCATATTAATGATGACTAGAGCCAGCATGTTTCATATTTAATTACTGATTGACAATCTGACCAAAGAATATGCGTTTACAAAGTCCAGGAATTTCTATGCCTGCAAGTTTGGTGCTATATATGACTCCAAGCTAAAGTCACCTATGTATATGGTATTGGTTTGGATGGTGAGTGGCTCCCCTAAGCCTAAATACATGTTTTGAGTTTCCTGGGTCATTGAATGGGACTTATAGCTAGCCAGGAAGTGGTATGGGATTTTGCTTACGTTGTTTTGAACATGGTAGAGCTAGCCACTTGATAGTGCAAAAATATGGCTCTAGGTGACCTAGTCACATTAACTAATGTAGCCAAATGGGTATGGGTAGTTACAAAAAAACAAACAACTCTCAGAATATTCATAAATTCCAAAAACACAGATTAATTCTATGTGGTAAAGCACAATGTGTACAAACAAAGCAACTTCAGCTGTGTTCAACCAAATTTTTAATTCAAATGCAGATAATATAATAATGGCTTTACTGCACATAATTTATTGGTGTTTTTGGGGTATGGGTAGTTGTGAGTGATAAGTGGGTTGAAGACCAGGCTACTTCCATCAACACCAGGGACCCATGCTAATGGCAGGAACAGTGTATGTGCCTCTGTTGGGCAGTGTGTACCTGCCATAAAGCCCACTAGCCCTAGATCAATAAACTACTTGCCAGCTGGTGTCCAGTTGCCCATCTGGATTACCTGACATAGCTTATTTGAGTGAAAGCTGGATGTAACACCAATCAGCCTGCTAACATAAACTAAGAATAGCTGAACATAATGTAGGTTCACCAACAAGATGGGGCTTGGAAGTGGATAACATGATGGTAAGGAAGAATCCTGTGTATCCAGGAGACAAGATTGAAGGGCATGCAGATTTTGCTACTCAAGTGGAAGACAGGCTAGAAATGGTTTGGGAATTCTGGTGAAGGAAATGCTTCAGAAGGCAGTGAGGGATGTCATCAGAATTAGTGACAGAATCATGGTGATCAGACTCCAGTATAATGTTGGGATAGTATTCATAATATCCGCCTATGTTCCACAGCATGGTCAACATACTGAGGAAAAGAGTGCATTCATACAGCAGCTGCAGGACCTGCTAGATAAAGCAAGGAAACATTAATTTGTTTTAACAATACATGACCTGAATACACATATTAGGACAGACAGAACAGGATATGAGGACTGCTGGGTATCCACATGGATGGGTCAACATGAATAAAGAAGAGGATGCCATTCTAGACTTGTGTCTGGTAAATGGCTTATGGTGGACAGCATATTGTTTGGCAAGAGAGAGAGTCATAAGATCTACAAGACTGGCCAACATGCAACTTAGGTAGACTTCCTCTTAATATGATAAAGACAGTGGGATAGAATCAGAGATTGCAAAGTAATTGCCAGCGAAATGGTCAGCCAGTGAAAAAGCATAAACTACTGGTTGCCACAATCAGCTGTAAGCGGTTGTCAGAAAAGGCTCTAAGGTCAACAGAGACTAGGCTGAAGACTAGGACATTGACTGGAGAGAAAGCACAACAGTTCAAGGAATTACTCAGGGTTCAAGAAGAAAAGGAAACTGAAGAAGAATGGTAGCATCAAGAAACGGCATACACAAGCTAAATATAAAAATAAGTTTCATAAGGAAAGCTGGTGGTGGGATACAGAAGTCCAGGAAATCATCAGAAGACAGAAGAAGTGAAGGAGAAAGTGGGAGATAGAAAAGACAGGCCAGGCTAGGAAAATAATACTGGTTGCTCAGAGTCTGCACTAGCAGAGAACAAGGCATCAGAGGCACTCTAACAGCTGCTGGAAAGTGACACAAAGAAACTCTACCAGATTGCCAGGCAGAGACAGAAAGATAAAGAAGATAGTTAGACACCATTCATAATGGATGCCATCAACAACCTGCTCACTAGTCCACAGAACATCAAAGGCAGATGGATGGAATATTTCTAGCAGCTTCTGCTTTAATAAAACCCCAGAGAAGCTGAACTTCTCCAGTCTTCCAGCATTGCCTGCATGAATAAAATCCCAGACAACTATACTGTCTCAGACATAGGCCACAATGAAAGAAGAGAGGAAGCCCCCCCCCAAAAAAAAAAATGAAGAAAGAACGCCACTAAGGAAAATGAAGTCAGGGAAAGCAGCAGGTTCAGATAAGGTCACAGCAAATATGATAAAGATGTTGGATAAGGTAGGGGAGAAATGGCTTCTGTGGGTAGTCATAGCAGTATGGAGAGAAAGGCATATCCCAGATGACTGGAGAATAATCCCAATAATGCCATTATTCAAGAACCAAGGGGCATTTGCAACCATAGACAGTACAGAGGTATCAAACTCCTGTCACACTGCATGAAAATTCTGGAGAGGGTTATTGATAAATTAATTTGCAGAGCAGTAGAAAGTAAGATGCGATATGAGCAGTTCTGATTCAGATCAGGATGGAGCACAAAGCTGGAAATGAGGAAAGAGTCCAAATGTTCATTCCTAGACTTATAGAAGGCATATGACAAGGTCATAAGAAATCTGATTTGGGCACTAGTGCAGGGGTTTAAAGTCCCAAGAACACTGGTGGAATTAATGCAAACTTTGTACAAGGACCCAATGACACAAGTACGAATAGTGTTCAGTTTCACAGAGGGGCACTCAGAGTGGGTATTCATCAGGGTTCAGCACTGAGCCCACTGCTGTTCATACTGGTGATGGACTACATTAGTAAACAGGTTGGAGTGGTCAGATCAACAAAGTTACTGTAGGCAGATGATGTGATATCACAGGCAGACTCCAGGCAAGAACTTCAGCAAAGAGTGGGGTGATGGAATGCAAAACTGTAGACACATGCAATGAAACTGAGTACAGATAAGGCAGTTGTAATGGCAGCAAATGGGAAAAATCAGAAGAAGATAATAAATGATGTAGGATGGAAATAATGGAACAGGTTAACAGCTTCAAGGGTCTGGAATGGGGTGGTTGAGGAGAAGGGAAGTCTGAATTAGGAGGTTAAAGCTAGAATCAAAGGGGCTGCAGCCAACTGGCACAGAGTGTCAGGGGTGGTGTATGACAGAATAATGCTGAAGAAGCTGAAAAGTAAGGTATACAAAACTGTGGTGTGACTGGTACTACTGTATGAGACAGAAATCTGGGAAGTAAAGGCAAACCAGTTGAGGAAGCTAAATGTGATGGAGATGAAGTGCACGAGATGGGTGGTAAGATGCACACTGTGAGACAGATGAAGAAATGAGGACATCCAAGCAGAAGGCAAAGTGACTCCAACTGCAGAAAAAGTCAATGAGAACAAACAAATGTGGCTCAGACAAATGTACAGAAAAGGAGAAGACAATCTGGTGAAGAAGATATGGGACAGACAGAAACTAAATAAGAGAAAATGAGGGAATCCAACTAAGAGGTGGATGGATTGTGTGAGAGAAGACCTGTGACAATCAGACATGAGTGTCGAAGAAGGTAGGAGAGTGGCATTGAATAGAGAGACAGAGATGGTAACAGTTGACATGACACCCCAACTCTATGTAGAAAATGTGTGAAGGGGGAATGATGATGATGGTGATGATGATTTGAACATGGAGCATCTCAAGTGTATCGTTCTGCTTGACCAGGCTTGCGGTATATATTTTTTTGGTATAAACTGAGGCACCTTGACACTTACTGTCTGCCTGTGTAATAACTGATCTAAGTGTACAGAAGGCATTACAGCCTTGCACTGCTAGGGTGCTGTCCATGGCATTAAACCATGTTTAAGTGACTGCACATATAGCAGCATACTTTAGGGTGAGGAGAACTTGTAGAGTGTAGAGTTTCTTGTTTAGTCTCCTGATATTGAGCAGTAACATCTTCAGATTTTCTTGATTTTGATTTATGTTAGAAGGATTATCAGGTTGACATTGCCTTAAAATGGAAGGACAATAGTTTAGATAATATTCAAAATCCTAGCAGGGAGAGGTGCAGACCATTCCTGGTGAAGCAGTATGGTCTATTTGCCATCTGCTTCCATGCTGACAAATTTTGCACCACCTTAGAATGACACCAGAAACTAAGCCAATTATTAAAGTCAGTCATCTTTTGTTCATCCTGAGGCATCATCCTTGAAAACGTCTGGTACATATATTCCATGAGTTCCATGATGTCTCTTTTCATATAGTCTAGGAGGTACATTTCAGGTCATTTATACTCATACTGGTAGTTCTGGTGCATTGACCTGAGTGTATAACATAATATGGCAAATCCTGGCCCCTAATAAGCAACTGACCATGACTTTCTCCTTGCTCAGACTGGTAAGAGGGACACCAGCATATCTCACAATAGAGTCTGCAATGCCCAAAATGTTGGGTTACATGGTGGCTTGCCTTATTGGCTTAGAAGTAAAGGCTCCATAAGATGTTGCTGTAAGTGTTGGTGTGAGTGTTGCTTTGAAATAGTATATTTGGGCTACTGAGGGCATTTGTTATATGTGCCTTGTCTAGAAGGTCTTTGCAGTTACATTTAAGTGCCTCAGCACATATTGGTCTGTTTTTTAGCTTCATCTTATGTGTGATGGGTACAGAGTGTGTACTGCTGCCAACCTAACTGACATTACAAGTGCTTTTATGTGCGAGCTGTTCATATCAAGTGTAAGTAACAAGTAAATATGTGCAGTCATAGAAGACTGGCAGGAGTAATACTATATCAAGAAAAGTATTAATCTTTTTGTAGGTTATTGCTAAGTAAGTAGCAGCAAGTTAATACCCTGGTGGAAGATTACATGCATGTGGTGTACTGGGTATGTTGCTGCAAAGTTAGGAATGTAGTGCTGGCAAGAATGACAGTGTTTTCTTCCTTCTATAAATTGACAGTTTAAACTGAATAAAATAACTATTAATGATATGGCATCTTGAAAAATCAGAGGTGCTAGCACTCTGCTTTATACTGCAACAATGGTGGTTTATGGGTTATTGCTAGGCAACTGATCAGGTAGCATAATTATAACCCAAGCACAGCAATTCCTGCTACTTGCAACTGCTTTCCATGCAGGACTGTATGGTGAAATTGAGGGTGTATTTTATTTATTTATTTTATTTATTTTATTTTACATTTGTTAACCGGGATAGTCCGACTGGATACATGTCCATTTACAGCGGAGGCCCGGGGAGAAAAGCTCCAAGCAAGACAATATGAGACATTTACAGAAGTAACAAAAAACATAAACATTTAAAGCAAGGTGAGGTTAGTCATTACATGATATGTAAATTAATAGCTTAAATTTAGTTAGTTTACTTAATAATTATACATGATGACAGCAAATTATTATAATAAGGATTACTCAGATAACCAGGATCTAGGAGTAGTATATTCAGAGAGATAGCTAGCCAGGGTTAAAGCAATGGCAGGTAATATCAGACCCCAGGTAGCCTTTTAGTTTAGTTTTAAATTGGTTTAAAGAGGGAGTGAGGTAATATCAGGAGGGAGTTTGTTCCAAGTTTTCCCTGTGGAGTTGGTAAGGAGAGAGTCACCAGCTGCGTTATTAGTTTTACTTGTTTGTATAAGGAGACGACTGGATGACCTCAGTGGTCGAGGGTTATTGCAAGGGGAGATCAATTTTTTGAGTGAGGGAGGGTATTCAGGGTTATATAAAATTTTGTGGGTCAGTACTAGTAGGTTATAAGAAATTAGTTTTGGTAGCTCAAGCCAGTTAAGCTGGGTTAAGTTGGTACAGTGGTGGGTTCTATATGGTAACCCAGTAACAAACCTAGCAATGTGATTATAACAGATAGTGAGCTTGTTCATGATCGTTTTATTAATATTATGTAGTAAGGGGGATGAGTACAGTAGGGTAGAGAGGAGATGGGTTTGGGCAATGGCAGATTTAGCTTGGGGGGTCAAGAAGCTTTTTATTCTATATAGCGAACCTAGTTTCTTATTGATTGATTTAATCATTAGGTTTACATGAGTATCAAATTTTAGGTTGTTATCTATAGTTACCCCTAATAATTTTGTCGAGGGATCCGGAGAGATTATTGTCCCGTCCTTTGCTTGGATTGTAAAGTTGAGAGGGCTTGACCTTTGTGTCGGTGAAAACAGTAACATTTTTGTTTTTTTTGGATTAAGTATCAGACGACGACTAGAGAGCCAGTTTTCTACTTTGCTGAAAGTAGTTTGGGTCAAAGATTGTAACTCTATAGGGGATGTTCCAGAGCAAATCAGCGTGGAATCATCTGCATATTGAATGCAACTAGCATTTGATACAACTGTGTGCAGGTCATTGATGAAGATTGAGAATAATAGTGATCCTAGGATGGATCCTTGTGGGACTCCCAGAGTATTGGGTTGAAAGTTAGAAAGTTTGGTCTGCCATAAAACTGCTTGTTTTCTACCATTTAAGTAGGATCTAAACCATTGAATAGCAGTAGTGTCCAGACCAAATGAATGCAATGTATCAATTAGTAATTTATGGTCCACCATATCAAAGGCTTTGGACAGATCCAAGAATAATGCTGAGGAGATATTATTGTTATTACGATAGGTATTTATGGTATTGGAGAAGACAAGAAGGGCTGAGGTAGTGCTATGGAGAGGTCGGAAACCATGCTGAGTGTCAGCTAATAGGTGATTGTCAAGTAAGTGTTGCATAAGCTGTTTCTGCACGCATTTTTCCATTATTTTTGCTAGGGGGGACAGTATGGATATGGGCCTGTAGTTCGAGAGGTCTGTGGAAGTGCCACCTTTATGGAGAGGAATTACATAGGATACCTTCCAGATATCAGGGATTTTGGCCCCTGTTAGGGTCCGATTAATGAGTATTGACACAGGGTAGGCAATGGCTTCAGCTGATTTTTGCAAGTATTCAGCTGGAAGTTGTTCAGCTGAGAGTGTGGTAGGTTTTAGTTTTTTGATTAATTTACAGATGAAAGAAGTTGCTACAGGCTGAAAGGTAAATTGGGGAATGTTTTTATAGGTGGGAGTATCAAGGCTTTGAGAGTTAAGTGGCAGTTGATTAGACAGGGTTTGGATTGTCTCAGTGAAGAAGCAATTGAAACTATTTGAGATCATGTCCGATGGTTTATCTATGAGTGTAGCAGGGACAGGGGTAGTGGAGCGTCCTGGGTGTAGAAGATTATTTAGCCCGGCCCAGAACTTTTGTGGACAGTTTGTATGCTCAGTTTGCAGTTTCCAATAGTATTGTCTTTTATCACGTAAGATTAGTCTTTTGGTTTCATTCCTAAGTTGTCTATATTTAATCTGATCAACTGGTAGTTTATTGCTTCGCCATACCGACCATGTTTTATTTCTAAGATTAATTTTCTGCCTGGTCTCTTTGGAGAGCCACGGGACATCTCCTGTCTTAGTCTTCCTAGACTGAATAGGAGCATGAAAATTAAGAATTTCCAGGAATTTTTTGTTGAAATACTGCACTGCTTCATCTAGGGGTAAATATTTTAGTATCGTCCAGTTGCAAGAGTTTAATTCTAGTTGAAATCTAGTAGGGTCAAATTTTTTTTTATTTCTAATTAATCTTAGTGTGGAATGTTTTGGGATGGCTATTTTGTGCTTAATAATGTAGGTAAGGTGGTGGTCACTTAGGCTATCAGGGAGAGAACCAGATGTATATTGGTTAGGATCACTATTGATAAGCACCCAATCAAGTATACTCTCTTTTTGGTTAGATTTGTTTATCCTAGTGGGCGTGTTAACGATTTGCGTGAAGGAGTGTAGGTTTATATGAGTGGAGGGGGCTTGAGGGGAACAGGAAGTCCAGTCTATATTAAAGTCCCCAAGGACTATGGTTTCCTGAGGAAGTGACTTGATAACCAGTGTAAGGTAGCTTCAAGAGTATCTACGTTCTTACCTGGGGGAATATACACACAGATAATATAGATGAATTTAGTAATATTGATTTGAAGCCTAGAAATAAGGATCTCAGCATTGTTAATCTGAGGTGGTTGATTGACATCGATAGAAACGGTTAGATTGGATTTATAGAGTATGGCAACCCCTCCTCCTTTTCTAGAGATTCGGTCTTTCCTATAAATATTATACCCAGGGATAAGTATTTCATTGTCCATAGTGGATGGTTTAAGCCATGTTTCAGTTAGGCACAAGATCTCTGGTAGAGGTCAGCTATAACTGCATGAAGTTCATGTACCTTATTGTTAATACTTCTAATGTTCAGATGGCAGGTAAGAAGTGAGTTAGTAGGGCGTACCGTAATGGGATTGTTTTTGAGGTCCGTGAAGAGAGGGGATTGTTGGATAATATTGGCAGGACCAGGGTTAGGATGTATGTCCCCATGTCTAAGTAGATTTAGTCTTAATTTGGAGATAAGCTTTAGGAATTTATTTACAATTTTATAGGTATGCTTCTGTTTAAGGTTGATATTTATTGAGGTATGAGGGTATGGAAGCATGGAGCAAGAAGTAGTGTCCACCCATGTACCTTGAGTGTGATAAAAGTTCAGGAGATTAATTTCTGGAGTGTTGGTCTCAGCCCTGGAAGCTGAGATCCTAAACAAGTTTGGGTTTCATATAAGGTTGTAAGATAGGAGGTTATTAGGAGCGGTATTAGCATAAGGTACCACATCTTTAAGGACTTTTGGGATATGGTTCACAAGGATGCACTTACAGGTGCCTTTGAAGGAATGGATGTGTAAGAAGTTAGGGAGAGAAAGACGAGGCGGTAGTGGATGGGCGTGGGATAAGATGTATCTCCTGTGATAGGGAGAGTGATTGAATAGAAGGCTAATATGATTGGACCTGGGGATGAAGGGTGTGGTTTTATGGTTATAAATGTAGAGGTAGTAGGGGCGGGTGGGATATGGGGGCAGGGAGGGGAGCGAAGTGAGCCTGAGCGTGTGAAGGCGTAACGAAGGGGCTACAACCGTCCACTACTATAACCCAGGAAGTAAAGCTCAGCTGGGTATATAGCCTAATTGTAAAGATTTTTTTTTTTCCTTATCTTTTTGGTTTATTTTTAATCCAATTTTTTAGGAAATTATCCAAATGTTGAGTATAATTCTGAGTTTTTAGGAGGCAGGACACTGAAAGTTCAGTATTTCTTGGGGAAGTAATATTGGGTAAAATCCAGGTGGATTACCTGAAACTATGGTAGCCGAGGATCCTACACGGCAACTTCCAGCCTAAGGTAATAAGTACTACTTTAACCACCTTGTTTTATACTTTAGAGGGCAGCGACTTCCACTAGTTTCAGCAGGGAGGTTTGTCCCTTTCTATACAATGTATTCTGGGGCTTGTTCACGAAGGAGTCACCTTGTTTTATACTTTAGAGGGCAGCGACTTCCACTAGTTTCAGCAGGGAGGTTTGTCCCTTTCTATACTCTATATAATCCATCTATTCATCCAGATCTGAACACAGTAAAGGAATTATATTGTTTAATATGAAGGGTGAGACTGTTTCAGAGGTGACAAATCCTCTGAATGAGGTACGTATATACTTTACCAGCTGCTTTTGTTTTTTTAAACATAAATATATAATTATTAGACATTTTATAACCAATATTTGAACAAACTGACATTGGATTACATTTTTAAACATTGTGACAAAACCCTCGACCTTTACTCTTTAGTTTTGTTTCTCTAGGTTATAGCTACTATTGCTGTCCCGTTTCCTGTTTTTTCCCTCTAAGTGATTTTCTTAGTTACTTTCCTGACCCCAATATCCCACTTACCTCACTGCTTTCTGGTTTGGGCTTAGAGATAGTTTTATCATCTTTTTACCTTTTCTAGTGTGTCCGAGACCTGAAGTATCCCACTCCATTTGCCTCCACTACCCTACCCTATCCCCTTTCCCACACACCCCAATTTAAATTCCTTTATACTTTACCCTAATTAATGACACCCCCTATCTCACCAGTAAACCCCACCCCTACCTTATCCTAGTCAACTCTGTCAATTCTACATTGCCCTATATCTAGCCTAACTCTACACTGTAAATCCCAATCTTTCTCTTTCCTCTTTAGTTTTCAGACAGCATTCCCCTCTTTCAGTACTTTCCCCATCTACACACCTTGCCTTCCAACATCCAATTCTCTTTTGCCTCTCACTCATAGAGTAATTTCCAACAACCTTTAAACATGCTCTCACTCTTTGTCTTCTTCTCATGCTTATTTATCCTAACATTTTTTACATCTTATCATGGCCCGTTTTATCACAACTGTGCTATCACCTACCATCCCCTATCCCCACACTGATGTACAAACATCTAACTGCTCAATTGCTCCCTCACTATTCTCTACTTGCACAACAAATTTTCACAAACTTAAAATCGTCCCACTCACTTCTTATAAAATGAGACCTAAGTACTGCACCTATTACCACTTAGCAATCTCAAAGATATTTTTTCTTGTTAACTTACTATGTTTTTGTGACATACACCACAATCCTGGAACACTCACCAACTCCTCTACAAATAGCAACTTTGACAATCCCAATTTGTCTCCATCTTCTCCTACTCTATCTACTACTTCTCCCCCAGCTACTTCCTCAGAATCTACTAACCTCCCACCTTCTAAAAACCTCACTATACTCTCTCTTAATATACAAAGTATATCCAATAAAGTCAGCCCTCTTCATTCCCTGATCACTCAGTATACCCCTGAAATTCTTACTCTCTCTGACACTTGGCTACAGTCACACATCTCTGACTCAGAACGTCTTCCTCCAGGCTATAATATTTTCCAACTTGATCATCATTCTAAAAAAGGGGATGATGTAGCCATTCTATACTCAGAACAACTCTGACTTTATCTTCTTCCCATACCCCTTCCTAACCTTCACCCTGCTGATATTCTTTTTGTTAATTGTAAACTCAACAAACATACAACTCTTGCTATTGCTGCCATCTATATCCCCCTGGAAATAACATTCCTATCCTTGAGCAGTTTCTCTCCTGGATCTCTGATAACATCACCTATGAAACCATTATCTTACGTGATGTTAATATCGGCTGGACTATGATAAAATCTTCCTCTCCCTACAGCTGCATCTGTGGCTTTTCTCAACTCGTGTCTTCTTCTACCCATTATAAATGGCATATCAACACTGGCACAATTCTTGATTGGATTCTCACTTTCAACCCAAACCTCTATCATAATCTGTGTATTCTCCTGATTCTCTCAATGACCATCTTCCCACCATTTTCCATACATATTCCCCTCAACTACATAAACTCCACCATTTAGACTAAAACCTAACTTCTCACCTTGGCTGTCACAACCCACTCATAACCTTATGTTACAGACAGACAAAGCCTGGAAGATCTAGAAAAATCTAATCTGCCAACCCATCTTCAAATTTATAGGGATCTCATGACCCGTACCAAAAATACATTGACAATGATAAAACACAATACTACTATAAACCATTAAATATTCCTTACTCCAACTCCAGATTATTTTGGAACGGTATTAATAAGCTCCTCTATCCAGGTAAGCCTACTACACCTAGTCCCTGTCCAAGTATTTTGGAGTTTGACACTGCTACTCTTCTAAACACCTTCTTCCTTGACCATATCAAAAATCCTACTAAAAATAAAAACATAAATCTTTCATGCACCAATCCCACTCCTACATCCCCCACCTCTCCCTTCTCTCTGAAACCTGCCACCACTGCATATATCCAATCACTTCTCTCTAAACTTAAACCATGCTCTCCATTGGCTGACAACTTACCCCCTATATATCTCAAAATTGCTGCTAACATCATTGCGTACCCCATCTCCATACTTATCAACTGATCCATCCTTGAAAACACTGAGCCCAAAATTTGGAAGACATTTATGTTATTCCTCTCCACAAAGGAAAAACTCTACAGACCCTCCAACTATCACTCAATTTCCACCCTATGCCACCCTCTCCAAAATAATGGAAAAATGTATACATAAACAAATCCTGGAACACCTGTTACAGGAAAATCTCCTATCACCTACATAACATGGTTTTTGTCCCCATCATAGGACTGCCACCACTCATTACTTTCACTCAAACCATTGCCAAAGGTTAAGCCTTCAACACTGTCTCCCAGTGTCAGAATACTGACATCAAGAACGTTGAATTGAAGCAAAACAGCAATACTGCACACCTCCTGCTAATTATATTGACAAACTCAGAGATGGCATTACAGAGGGGAAAGGGTCAATTCCACAATCCCTACTGTACTGTAATTGCACAATGCAGGCTTCCCCTTTCTCCTTATGCATCAACAGTTTTGATGTTGATATTTATGTTTCGGTCTTTTGCACTTGATGTTTACATCCATTGATAATTTATCATGTACCTAACAAATGACAATGAGGGGGCAGAGGACTTCCTTGCTTTATGCCCCTAGTCAGGGTTAATGCTTGAGATAAGTGTGCACTTGTAGAAACCATTGCTTTAGGATAACTGTTCAGCAGTTAATGTAAAATACATTTTTTGAAAATGAATTGGTCCTAACACATGCCAGATAAAAGACCATTAATCAAATCAAACATTTTTTTAATCTATTAGTATACCACCCGTATTTAGATTTCTTAGAGTACAGAACTTCTGCACATTCAGCCACACTCTTAACAGGTCCAGACAACCTACCCTATGCCTGACAAATCCCTGTTGCTGGAATACTATTCATGGTAACAGACTATTTGATGTGACTTTGGCATATACCTTTAAGTCTAGTTGCAGTAGTGATATTGGCCTATAGCTACTTGGCTGAGTCTTTTCCTTGTTCAGTTTTAGAAACATCAGGACCTATGCTATATTAGTATTTCCCATAAAAGATTCACTCCTTTCACATATTAGATAGTGTTTTGACAATGGAGATGCTAGATTATGCATATACTCCTTGGAGAATGCTGTTGTTAACCCATCTAACCCTGGTGCTTTATCCTCGGTCAGCCATTCAGTTGCTGCCCTTAACTCCCCCATTGTTATTTTTCCTGCTTGCTTTTCAGCTTTACTCATAGTGATCTTGTACAGATGCAGTGATCCTAAAATATTTGACCAATCCTCCATTTTCTCAACACCTTACCTAAACTGTCCCCATATTTCCCCACCAAAATCTCATTTATGTGACCTGAGTATTGTAAAGTATAAAGGGTTAAAAGTATGTGTTCAAGAAGGAATTGAGTATGTGACAGCTTGCATGTAGTGGAAAAAGCACTGAGTGCAAAATCTTTAGTATGGAGTGCAAAGTCTGTTGAAAAGTAGTAAATATGTACTTATATGGAAGTGTATCCGATTTTCTCTTTCTACCTAGCAATAAGTGCCTTCTGTATGTCTGAGTGCAACGGGGGACTACCTGACTGGTAAATGAAGCTTTCTCTGTTATTATTGGTCTAAATATTTAGTGTGATGTCAGCAGTATTGAATGCATATAAGCTACTGAATTCCTTTGTTCGGGGAGACTCCCTGCTGATTCCTGAGTCTCCCATACATGTGTCAATAAAAGCTACTACAAAAGAGAGAAGATTATTCGTCTGTTTACTGAAATGTTAATTATTACTATTAATTAATAATGATGTTTCAAATGTAATGTAACAATTGGTGCATGTGACTCGGATCTGAATCAGGCTGGACACGTACTGATGGCTAATGCTTCATACAGCGTGGCCACGGACAGATTTCTGTCATCTGGTGCCTTAGCCTTTGTAGGTGTCTCTTGAAATTATTTTTTACACTTCATCTCTCTTTTGTGGCACTTTTGCATTAAGGTAAATCACATGTTTCAACATTTCTGAATGAGTTTTGGTTAAAGCGAAAACAGTTCTGGCGACATATGTATGAGAGTGGGGTTGCAAAAATTTTTTTTGGCACATTATTTTTTAAATATCTATTAGCCTGGAACTAATATTGAAGATATGGGAATAAGTGTGGGCAAACAGAGCCAGAAAGAGGTACCCCATCCGGATATATGCATTTTCAGTTATCACGTGACAGTTGTTTGTACTTAAATCATTGGGTCACCCTCACCAAAATTGATGGCAAGCTATGCTTTCTGCTTCAAGGAAGTTTTGATAAAAATATTTTAGCTAACTTACAAAAGAGGTTAAAAGAAAAAGGGAAAAAAATCCCGGGTGGATGTTGGGCAGCTTTTAATGAGTGGCAGTCCAAGGCCAAAGACAGGGAAAAAGACTCAGTAGTCACAAGCCTTAAACATAGTCAGGATAAACTAAAGGGGCAACTTAAAGCATTAAACCAAACTGCTAATAAAATGAATTATGTTAATGGAGAACCACTTAAACAACCGCCATTTAAAGGGTTCTACCCTGTTGCTGAGTTAAGTCAATTAAATGTGGCAGAATCATCAGAGGATGATTATGTCTTCACCCCTCCATTGGCCCCACCAGCGTATGATCATCCCCCCTAACCAAATCAACCAGCAGCCCCTACCCCAACAGCAAAGGGGAGTTCATGTGGAACAGGCACCTCCTCAACAGGAGGCTCCAGATTCCACCTCACAAGAAGCTGCGTCTTCCCCAGAGATGGCAGGACATACAACAGGCCTCTTCATCAACTCCTCCTGCTGATGACCTTCCTGATGACTCTGTTGAGATTAAAAAAGATAAACATAAGGGGGAGTTGGCTGTGACAGCATCCATGATAGACCAGCTGATGGAACAAGGCAGAAAAAAGGAGGTCGAGGGGTGGCACATCAAATGTACGTATGCTTCCCCTCCAGACCCGGAAAACGATGGCAGAAAAACTTAAAAAATTCTCAGGCCATTTTCCAACCATTGTAGATGGAGAAGAGGGATATTTTGGACCGGACAAGTTCAATCCTGACTCAGAGAGTGATTCTTCCACTTCTTTTGAAGAAGAAAGATAAAAATTGTTTCCCCTAAGGGAGATGCATAATCCCACCCATGGCAGGGATGACCAAGCACCTGCTACCATTATGGTTGCAAGGGCATTGTCTGCTGTCAACTTCCAGGCTATAGTCAAGTCCCTCCCTCCTGTTCATTCAAATCCTGCAACGTTTCAATGAGTTTTGACAGGACATATCAGCCCCCAAAACTCCACTATAGAAGAAGTCTGAGCTGTTTTGTAGTATGCAGTTCCACCCAATTTATAAAAAAAGAATATGGGAACATGCTAATGTGCCTGATCCCATACCGAAGCATGGAAATCCTGGTAACGACGGGTTCGAACCAGTGAGACAGCGGCTCTTAGATGCCATTACTATAATATGCCCCCCTCTCCCCAATTGGTCAAAAATTAAAGCTATACAACAAAGGGAAGAAGAACTGGTAGATTCCTACCTGAACCAGTTAACAGATGCCTTTGAGGCATATTCTGGATACCCCGAGCCCACAGAAGGCCCTGCAGCTAGCAGCTTGTCAGCCACCTTTGTCAATGGTCTTTTACCACCTATACGGGACAAATTAAAAGATGTATGCCTTAAATGGCCAAGCTTAGCCCTCCATGAATTGGTTACTCAAGTCCAATACCTATCTGATCTCATGACTAAGCAACAAAAGAACCTCCAGAACAAACTTGTAAAAGCTCAAATACAAATGTTTACCTCATTTGGACAAAGGGGAAGAGGCAGACATGGGCGAGGGGAAGACAGGGACCAAACCATGGTGGACGAGGGGCCCTTAACCAAAATCATAATCCATTTAATCAGCCCCACAGATACTACCAGCAAACACAGGGAGGGAGTCAGGAATGCTTCAATTGTGGGCAATCGGGTTATTGGCAAGAAAATTGCCCATATTTAGCCCCACAACCTCCACAAACATAACATATTTTCAGAGCTCTAATCCTTTCCGAAACCAGGATGTAGCCACCCAGCAGTGGAATTCCTCCTGGACCCCACCTTCTTGGCAAGATGATCAAGCCCAATAGGGTTTCCCTGAGCAGAAAAAAACACAGCAACTGTTTCCACTTATTCCAGTTAATCAGCAAGGTCCGTACATGACAATGACTGTTAAAAACACTAACATTCCTTTTCTAATAGATACTGGGGCTACTAAATCTATGCTTATGCAGACAACAGCACAACCTTTTGCACTGTCAGGTCGTACTACACAGGGTGTCAGAGTCTCAGGAGTATATGGCATACCCAGAGACGCAATCATTATCAGTCACTTTGGGGCCTTTAAAAGAAGAACATGCCTTTTTGGTTGGCTCATCAGCCCCTCTCAATCTTCTTGGCCGAGATTTACTCTGCAAACTTGGATGCATTATTTATTGCACTGAGCAAGGAGTATTTCTGAAAATGCCCCTGACTAGCCATGAAGACACAATGGCAATCCTGTCCAACTGTTCTGTACTTCAGGCACTTACCATTTTTGACCAACCTGCACCTAAATCAATGCTTGACATCTTACCCAGGTTGCTCTGGACAACTCACGATAATGATGTAGGATTTCTAGTACATGCATCTCCAGTACAGATTACTTTAAAACCTGCAGTTGCCCTACTTAAAGTACTGCAATATCACTTATCTGTACAAGACAAAGCCTGGATAGCCCCGGTAATTCAGGCTGTGGCACTCCAGGGCATTATTGTTCCTACTGTGAGCCCCTGTAACACCCCAATACTACCAGTTAAGAAACCAGGCAAGGACACCTATAGATTTGTATAGGACCTTAAGACTATCAATAAGGCAGTTTTACCTGCCTTCCCTATAGTACCAAACCCTGAAGCTACCTTAAGCTGTATTCCTCAGTCTACATCTTACTTTTCTGTAATAGATATTTCATCCACCTTTTTCTCCATTTATATACATCCAGATAGTAAATACCTTTATGCATTCACCTACAAGGGCCAACAGTACACCTGAACAAGATTACCCCAAGGTTATGTGGAGTCACCTATTTTGTTTTCTAGAAAATGAAGTGCCAATTAAGTAACCTCATCCTTCCCTCTGACACTGCCCTAGTGCAATATGTAGATGACATCCTAATAGCTTCTAATACTTCACAAGCATGCCTAAGGTATACTTTTGCTGTTCTACACTTCCTAGCACAGCAGGGCTTTAAAGTAAATAAGTCCAAACTACAGTTCTGTCTCCCGGAAGTTACATATCTGGGACATCTTATATCATGAGGGACTTGAAAGGTCCTTCCCAGCAGAAATACTGCCATTCAAAATGCCCCACGGCCTGTTACCCAAAGGCAGCTAAGAGGTTTCTTAGACCTGGCTAGGTAATGTAGACAGTGGGTCCCTAATTTTTCTGAGATTTCACGACCTCTCTTACAGCTACTAAAGAAAGATACTGTTGGGCCATTCCCATGGCCTGAGGAACACGAATTAGCCTTTTCTTCCGTTAAAGCAGCACTTGTAAATCCTCCTGCCCTGGGATTGCCAGATTATTCCAAACCATTTATCCTTTTTTGTTGTGAGGGAAATAAGGCAGCATTAGGACTGTTAGCACGGCAGCACACTGGTGGCTATCGACCTATTGCTTACTATAGCTCTCAGCTAGATGTCATTGCATCAGGGCTACTACTCTGCCTTAGAGATGTAGCTGCTGCAGCAACCTTGGTAGACTTAGCTGTGCCTTTAACCTTAGGAAACAATACTTACCTAGGCATTCCACATTCAGTCCATGCCCTTCTACTAAAAGCAAAAATGCAGTATCTATCTCCATCTCGACTCACTTGTGCTGCTCAACAATCCTGCCCTTCAAATTGTCAGGTGCCCACCAATAAATCCTGCTTCTTTAATACCGACAATGGATGAGGATGAGGATGAACCACATGATTGCTTGGTCATAGTTAACTCTTCTTTTCCTCCTAGATTAGATCTTTCAGGTATGCCTTTGCAAAACCCAGATCTGGTACTTTTTGTTGATAGTTCCTGCCCCCGAGATCACCAAGGGCGCCTCAATGCAGCCAGGGTTATCTGTACTGTTAGCAATGTATTATCTACCTGTATTTTACCAACAGGATCCTCTGCTCAAGTTGCAGAACTAATAGCTCTTTCTGAAGCCTGCAGGCTAGCTAAAGACAAAACTGTTACTATTTACACTGACTCTCAATATGCACACAGTGTTGGTTATGACTTTGGAACTTTATGGAAGGAGAGAGAGAGTTCTTAACCTCTTCCTGTACTGTGTTTAAAAATGCATTTTATGTGAATGAACTCTTAAATAACCTTTTGTTACCTGCACAAGCTGCTGTTGTTAAATTTGAGGCACACCAGTCTGACTCCTCTTCTGAAAGCAAGGGAAATGCTCTTGCAGACTGGGCCGCTAAACAGGCTGCAATTACACACTCAGCTCAGGGACAATGTCAGCAGCCATTAGTATTTCAACAGGTGCTACATGCACTGCTATTTTCAGATCAGTGTTTATTACAATTACTAAACACTGTGACAGACTTGGAGTTTGCCCATTGGATACGTGCTCAATGCAAAGGCAATTCTAATTCAATTTGGCAACATCCAGATGGCCACCCCATGGTGCCAAAGGCCTTTTTACATCATCTTATAAGAGCCTATCATTTACCTGCCCACATGGGCCATACTTCACTACTCAAAATCATACAACGTGATTGGTATGCTCTAGGTCTCTCCGAGTTTGTTCAACATTTTGTAAATAATTGTACAGTATGTTTACAGTTTAATATTTCAAAAGGCACACAAGCCCCAACCCAACCTTTACCAAAACCAGAGGGCCTTTTTTGTGCCCTGCAGTGGGATTTTATTGAACTACCTCCCTCTGCTAAATTTAAATATGCTCTCACTGTTATTGATATTTTTTTCTGGTTGGAATCTTGGATTGAGGCTTATTTATGTACCAAAAATGATGCTGTCTCAGTTGCCAAAAAATAATGTTCTGAATTTATCCCAAGATTTGGAGTCCCATGTCATATTTTCTCTGACAGAGGCACACATTTCATGTCTCAGCTCACACAAGCAATTTGCAGAATGCTAGGCATTACTCTCAAATTGCATTGCCCATATAGGCTCCAGGCCTCCAGAATAATTGAAAGAGCAAATCAGACCATCAAGGTCCACCTATCCAAATTAGTAGTGGAAACCAGTTTGACTTGGATATAAGCACTACCTCTGGTTTTATTCTCCATGAGAACTCAAGTTCACCCTGGTAAAAACCTGTCTCCTCATGAACTTGTTATGGGCTGCCCTATATGAATGCTTCTGACCCCTCCTCCCCCTTTTACTGATTTCTAGTTGCATAATGCTGACTTACTGCTATATTGCAAGTCTCTTGTTTCTGTCTTACAGCACCACCACAGCCAGCACAAAGCTCTCCTGAACATTCAAACCACAATATTTTACAACCAGGAGATTGGGTCTATGTGAAATCATTTTCCAGAAAGACCTTTTTGCAGCCCAGGTGGAAAGGTCCCCATCTCATATTACTGACCACCTCCTCCGCAGTTCGACTACAAGGCTTACCCACCTGGATTCATACATCCCAGGTCAAAAAAAGTAGAACTGATGGACACACAACAGCCTCTGCCTTTTTCTACGCCACAAGATATCATTGAATTGGTGGCTTCCAGAACTAGAAGTAAGATTGTTCAACCCTCTCCTGTTAATGATGACTAATCAACAGCTACATCTTCTCCCTGGTGTACCATCCTTACCATGAATTAAGCTTTATCCTTTTGGCACTACTCAGTCAATCTACATCACTGATTCAACAACCGCTTCCCCAAAAACATTGTATCGCCATCCTTGCCATCCTGACTGTTGTACTCCTCCTTCTGCTATGGCCATTTTTCTTCTCTGCACAAGCTTCAAAGACTTTTATGCAATCTAAACAAGTATCATGGCATCCTCCTTTCAACAGTTATCAGGCCATTCAGTATGCCTATGCCTCCATTCTTAATCTTTCCAACTGCTGGATCTGTGCTGCTATTCCCACAGCCTACAATGGGGTACCATTAACAGCTACTCCCTTATCCCCTGAAAACTACCCCACCATCCTTTTTAATGTTTCTGGGGGATTGTGCAAAAGGACAAACTCAAACAAAACTGTATCTCTGATGTTAGCATATAGATAACAGGGTATTTTATGCCTTAAACAAAAAGGACTAAGGAAAGTTGGGTGAAGTAATTGCAACATGACAATCCAAAGAGTGTGTGCCATCACAAATTATGCAGCTTTAGAGTCAATAAATGTTACAGCATGAGATAAGTCTATCTCGTATTCAGTATGGTGGGCCATAGCATCTGCACTATTCCGAAACAATTTGGATTGGCAAACTTGTAATCCAACGAGGACAATAAATGGACCAAAGGAGACATGGATCATTGAAAATAGCACTACAATAACAAATTATTCAAAACTCAAGTTAGATTTGTATGATGTATTCTCCCAAGTAGTATTCAATAACAATGCCACTGTGAACATTTCTACTATGCTTCTGGAAGAAGGATTGTATTTTGTTTGTGGAAGAAAGGCTTATAAGTGGCTGCCTGGAAATTGGTCTGGTAGTTGTTTTCTAGGATATCTCATCCCATCGATCTGACATACTACTGGACTACTTTAAGGAAAAATCCATAATACCTGAGAAATCAAAAAACCCACTAATCCAGCAGGGCAAATTGATGCATCTTGGATTTATCCCCATGATCTAATCCATGCTAGTACTAAAGAACTGGCCCACATGTACCTGGGAGATGATGTCATAGCTGGAACTGGTATTGTACCAGCTTATGGTGCTGTAAAATAAATCTGGGAACTGAGAAAACTGCCCAAGCTTCTTGAAATTCTGAGTAATGCAACATGTTCAGCTTTAGAACTAGTGACTGATGAACTAACTGCTATGAGAGCAGTTGTCCTTCAAAACCACATGGCTCTTGACTTTGTACTTGCAGCTAAAAGAGGTATGTGTTCTTTAATCCAAGAGGAGTGCTGTATGTTTATTCCTGACAACCAGCATGAGATTGAGAGTCACCTTGAATTAATCCAAAAAGTGTCTGAACTTTTGGAAGTCGAAAAAACTGGCAACTCAACATGGGCATGGCTAACCAACCTGTTTTCAGGTTAGAGTGGTGGATTAAAGTTTTTAGAATATTAACATGATTTTAAGATTGTTGAAATAAATGTTATATTTTATATTTATTAATATTTATGAGCCCATGATGTCATTTCATTAAGTTTAATCATTTGATAGAATTAAGGAATTGTATTGGTTAATTTGAATGTTTTTAGATTATATAAGGAGTAAATTTAGTTTAATCCATTGTATCTGATGAAGTCCAAGTGTATGGACGAAAACGCGTGTGTTTGTTGAAGAGCGTTTATGGATTATTAGTGTGCGAATAAAGCTGAGTTTTATGCTTTGAATATAACTTGCCTCTCCTTTCTAGCTCAAAGCACTCTGTTTGTTATTAGAGTGGTGGACTATTGAAGTGATTTTTACTAATTGCAGTATTAGCCATTATTGCTTTTCATATTTTGTTTTTAATCAAAGCATTAATTCTCAAGCTTATGTCTTCACAATCAAAAACAAAAGTGTCTAATTTTTATGTACCAGCCACAACCAATGATAACAGTAAAAGTAGGGAGACAAAGGTGTTTGATGATGAAGAATGTTCTGATGTTATGGTGATGATAAACTTTGGAAAATGTCTGATAGATTAAATGGTGATGCTTATCCAGTATCAAATGGGGGATTGTAAAGTATAAAGGGTTAAAAGTATGTGTTCAAGAAGGAATTGAGTATGTGACAGCTTGCATGTAGTGGAAAAAGTACTGAGTGCAAAATCTTTAGTATGGAGTGGAACGTTTGTTGAAAAGTAGTAAATCTGTACTTATATGGAAGTGTATCTGATTTTCTCTTTTGACTTAGCAATAAGTGCCTTCTGTATCTCTGAGTGCAACGGGGAACTACTTGATTCGTAAATTAACTTTCCCTGTTATTACTGGTCTAAATATTTAGTGTGATGTCAGCAGTATTGAATGCATTTAAGCTACTGAATTCCTTTGTTCGGGGAGACTCCCTGCTGATTCCTGAGTCTCCCACACGTGTCAATAAAAGCTACTATAAAAGAGAGAAGATTCTTCATCTGTTTACTGAGATGTTAATTATTACTATTAATTAATAATGTTGTTTTAAATGTAATGTAACAGTCCATAAAAACTGAACATGAAAATGTTTTTATCACCATTTCTGTCCCTTAGCTTATATATTATAACTTCTTGTGATTTTATCCAGTAAGACCATTTATATCTTTCCCATTTCTAATGAATGTTCTGATAATGCAGATTTCTAAAGTTTTTTTTTTTCTCATGATTCATTTCTTTTACCATCTATTCATGTTTACATTTTTGCTGTTTATGCTCAGTTGCCAACTGGATTAATCATCCTTTTGCCGCCATTATACTCATCAACTTTGATTCCCCTTTTGCTTTGCAAGTTCTGTAAGTTAGCTTTCTTAAAGAAACCCTAGTTTAAGCACACTGAGTCCTTCCCATGGGGGTATCCCAGAATGACTCTAATCCATGTCTTACTATTTCTACAGATTGCACAGTAATAATGGATCAAATTGCCAAGCTGCCAGTGTAGACACTCTTTTATGACCCAATAAGTTGAACTAAGCACCCCATGGTCTGACCATATAGTAGCAAGAATATCAAATATCAATTTGCCCCGCATTCACAAACTAGGTTTTGAAAATGACCATAGGTCAATACAGCTAGCCACCCCCAACCTTGGGGCCTAAGTACGGATAATTTTTTTGCCAAGACATTCATCATACTCCAGCTGCCCACTGGCTTGAAGTTCTTCATAATCATTTTAAGCATGGCCTCAACTTTTTTACATCTGTCCCTGTCCTCGGGTATCCTAGCTAAGGTAGTGATTACCACTGTGGTGAAATCTCTCCTATGATGATTCAATCTACATTTGCTGTGTTTTCATCTGTTGCCTTGTACAATTCTTCAAAATGAGTTATATCATCTTTATTTGGACCATAAAATATCCCTAACATAAGCTTTTTGCTTGCTGTTCTAATCAGAACTACTGCCCACCTGCCAGGTTTTTCTGTCATCTCCTTTTAATTAGACCAGCCCAAGGAGATATCAGATCTACAGTTACTTGCACATCCCAACTATTCCAAAGCCTCCAAAATCCAGTTGGATCCTTAAGTATCAATTTATTTCTGTGCAAAAAAAAAAAAAAAAACTTTGCCTTACTTTTAGTAATGTAATTGAAAATTGCCTTTCCTTTGAATAGCATCAAATTATCTTGTACATTCAAAGATAGTCTAATCACTGTATTGTGTTTTGCTATATTCCTTTCATTCCTCATTTATTCACATGTTTTATTTGAGAGTTGTTAGAGTTTTCTTTTAACAGACAGATGCTTACTCCCTAATCTCTGGACAACTTACCTTTGTACTGATCTTGCTGTGTGTTGCCAAAGTACAGTCCACCACTGGACAAGGCTGCTAAGGCTGCTAACTGAAAGGTGACCTTCATCTGATTCTCCCCTCCCTGTCTCACAGATCATTATAAGCTGTTACCCAAAGAGCATATTTGCTCTTACTGAAATAACTTTGGGAATGTTGTGTAAATATGGTTAAACAGAGTTTCACATATTATGAACTTTTCTTATCTAAACATTTGAAACAGTAAAATATTCATCATATATGTAACTTTTAACTTAATGTGCCATAATTCAATGTGTGTGAACTACAAATGATGTTACTAATGCCTGTCACTTATTCACAGGTGAAAGCTCTCAAAAACCTTTACCACATAAAGTCATATTCATTTTATAATGAGAAATATTGAACCTTTATCTTTGATTCATCCACTGTGAGCATACACTTCATTACATATGCATTTGCCCACTATACTGCCTGCAGCCACCAGTCCAGTGTAGCTTGTTCAGTTATTGATTGCATAAAAAATTATTCCATGAACATGCATTTATAGTACAGCATACTAGTTCTGTGGGATTTTGTTTGAAGTAGACTTAAGTGATTTTCATCCACTGGAGTACTGAATGTAAGACTGTAAATTTTCTCCAAAAGGCTTCTCTGGATTCTGCTTTAACAATCTCTATCTCTGGACCATGAAAGTCTATATCCATCTGTCATTCCTCCTTATCTGTGTTGGTAAGCTGGATAATGGCTCTCATTAGTTGGATGATTTTACACTACCTTTTTATACACCTTCTGATGAGTGTCAATAATTTTACCAGACAGGCACCTTTCCTTTTTTGAAGTTCTCCTACCTTCAAAGAGGGTATGGATGTTGGCCTTTTCTTTGTTAGTGAATACTGATCTGAACAGCCCATCATATTTTCTGATCTGCCAACTAACTCAGAAAACAACTTTTTTTCTTCCGAACAGACATGGCCACTATATATGTCTCTGCTTCACATATAGTGGTGAACATATGAAGTTGATTTCCTTTTGTTAAATATAAGCATGCTGGGAACATTAACTGCACTTCTCCAATGCCAACTTCATGCTACTCAAGTCAGAAGTGACAAACTTCATGACACCCATGCAGATGGGAGCTGAAAGTTCAACTGCTGAATCCTACACTAAGGCACTGTATGAGCACATCCACTCATGCATAAATCGTGCCATCTCAAATAGAACCAAGATGCCCTTATCCAAAAAAAAGAAGCCAATCTGGTGGTCCCCTGCCATAAACAAACTTTACAACAAAAGGAAGAAACTGTTGCAGAAAATAGGAAAATCCCAGGATGCAAAAAACTTCCTTACCAGCCTCAGTAAGAAACTGAGATCCCTCATAAAATCCTCCAAAGCTAGTTACGAAAATAAAATTGCAAAGATTCCAAAGACAACCACAAGGCATTCTATAACTATGCCAAGAATCTAAATGGCAATGCTCAGATCTGCTCTGAGCTAAAACAGAATGGCATTAAATATACTGATCCCAAGGATATTGCCAATATCCTTGCAGAAAGATTCAGTGCCAACTTCACCCCCCCCTCACCCCCTAAATGGCCCATCTCAATACCAGAAGATTGCCAAATTCCAGTAATAATGGCCACACAGGTAAAAAACGCACTCTCCAAAGCTAAGAATACAGCATCCATGAGACCAGATGACATCCCAGGCCGTGTACTACATGAACTACAATATGAGCTGGCACCTCACCTAAGTGTCATGTTTAATCATAGCCTCACCTCAGGTTTCATGCCCACTGAATGACGCATAGCTTCAGTTATCCCACTCCACAAGGGGGATCCACCTTGGATCCCGGAAACTACCGTCCCATCAGTCTGACAAGCCTTATCTGCAAGGCCATGGAGCGTATTATCATGGAACTTATAAAAAAGACATTGGCAACCTTCAAACACTGGACCCCACCCAGTTTGGGTTCGTGAAGGGCTGATCTTGTCTCCTGAGCCTGATTGACTTCTTCAAGTCAGTCTCCAGAGCCATGGACAAGGGTAAGGTGGTCCACACAGCCTATCTAGACCTTGCCAAGGCCTTTGACACCATCCCCCACTCTGGAATCATAGATAAACTTACTAAGCTGGGCATTAATCCCTACGGCACCCAATGGGTTGCTAACTGGCTTACTGATAGAACCCACACTGTAAAAGTAGCCGACTCCAAATCCAGCTCCAGACAAGTGACAAGTGGAGTACCTCAGGGTTCAGTCCTGGGACTGCACTTGTTTGGCAGCTACTTCTCTGAAATACAGGCCAACACTAAGGGACTCTGGATAACAAAGTTCGCAGATGACTGCAAAATGGGAGCCATTATTGAATCCCCAGATGATGTGGATACTCTACAAAAGGGCCTTACAGAAACAGATGCTTGGTGCCAGAGCCATGGGCTCAAGCTCAATGCCAAGAAATGTATAGTTATCCCCTTTGGGAAAAAACATGTATCCATGAATTACCATATAGGTGGCAGTACACTAAACACCGAAAGTGTGATAACAGACTTAGGGACACAGGTGGACAGTGGTCTCACCTTCGATAACCATATCACCTCAACAGTCAGGAAATCCTTCTATGTGGCACACCTCATCACTAAGGGCTTTTCATCCAGAAAAAAGAAGGTCATTGTCCCACTGTACTCATCCCTCATTAGACCCATTATAGAATACAATGCCCCATTTGGTATGTACCTCTCAAGACATCTGCAACAACTGGAAAGGCCGCAGAAATACCTCACTAAAAGAATCACAGGCCTAAAGCAGATGCCCTACGCTGACCGCCTTAAAAAACTCCAGCTATACTCTGTCGCATATCGTCTACTCCAGAGGCGATCTTTGCTTAACATACAAGGCCATTTCAAACCCAGAGCTGTTGGACATGCTACACTTAAAGAAATCCCAATCCCTCAGAGCCACATGCTCCAGGAATCTAAACCTTGTCATCACAATAAACAAAACATGCTGGAGGGATAGGTTCCTGACCCAGGGACTCCCCAGATTCTGGAATAGATTGCCCATACATGTCAAGCAGAGTGCCTCTTTGGTCCTCTTCAAAAGGAACCTTGACGATTGGATGGGAGAAAGGAAATTCACCCCGGGGATCACGTCAGTTGCCCTGCTAGACAGGGATCCAGGGAAGTAAAAAGTGTGAGAAGAAATAACCAGGGAATTGTTATGGCTAGGCTTGTATAGGCCCTAGGGCTGATAGCCTAGTACCAACCTATGAACCTATGAACAGTAAACCCTCTATCTTAAAAAAAGGCTAAGTTAAGGGTGTAAGGTAGTGTTGTAATCTGGTTTCAAATGCACTACAGTTCTCCCTGTTTTCTTAATATTCTGGTTTTTGCTATAATGTTTTTTTTTCTTTACATAATCAAGGCATTTGAAGAAATGAACTATTTTGGATAATTGGTTTTATGCATTCTTAGAGTAATTCTGTGGGTATGCTGTATCACAGGAATAGTCTCCAAACCCAGCATATTTTACATTTCTTTTACAGTCAAGGTGCTGGGATTATTTCCTTCTGCATGCTTAGAGAGACCACATTTGTTATATTATAATAGCTTGGACTATTTTTTCATGTCATCTATTCTGGCATCAAGTTCACTTACAGATTGATGCAGTTAGTGAGAGTCTGATTCATAATTCTGTGAAACACACACAGCTGAAATCTCCTCCTGTTGTGCAGTTATAATAAACTGCAGGTGGTTAGGCAGAGGTTCAAGGTTTGTTGTAGTGTTCTTAATGTCGGTTGTCCATGACAGAGTTCTGAAACAAATTTGATAACACTTCTAACATTTCTTTCATTTATTTATTTAGTTAATATCCTCTGCAATGTTCTCAGCTGTCGTCACCTTGTTTCACTTTATATAGCAATCAGAAAAACACCAAAATTAAGTTAAATAATGAAAAAGACTCTAAAAAAAGCAACCCACAGTCATACTGGTTGTTGTGCTTTTCCACCAGTTTTGAGTGCTTTTCATCCCAATAAAGGATGAGAGCTCAGGGCTTCACAGAATACCCTCTCTTGTACATGTGCCAGTGGGAGTCCACCACCCAAAGATTTTGTTCATGTTTCATGAAGATTAAGGTCTTTTGTGCATATGTTCATGCATGTTTTGTGAATATAATGGATGCTACTAAGGAAAGTATCATTTGAAGCCTTGTAGGTGAGACAGAGGTTACTCCTTAGGAGTCCTAAGAAGTTTATTTGAGTGAGAGAAGAGAGATAGGGTTCTAAGGTGTCTTCATAGGCAATGGGATTCAGGCCTTTGATTTTCTTCATAAGGAAACACTGAGGTCTTTCAAACTGAATCAGATGTTTGGATAGTTACGTGCAGAAGGGAATGTTCTATTCAGTTATGGACCTAATAAGGGAGTAGAGATGTAGGATAACATTCCTCGACCTGGAGAAATACCCTTGGTGATCAACTGCTCTAAACAGAAATATTTCCTAATGATCATGAGTACATAGTAGCTGGAGGGGAGTTTTTTCTCACAAAATGTGCCCAGATATCTAATCTCTGTGACAATTTTGAGATGGATGCCATTAATATGGTAGGATTAATAGTGTTTCTGTTTGGCGTGATCCTATACATTTTGGCATCTATCTTGACCACATTTATTTGTAAATGTTCGTCATTCCTGTAGAATGTAGGAGTCCCCACATGGATAATAACTAGCTTCCAAATGAATAACTAGTTTCCAATCTTCAGCAAACCTAGTCAGTGAACAGATTTTAACATTAGCTTTGACATCATAGAACTATGTAAGCCAAACAGAAATGGCTGTAGAATCAAGACCTAGACAGTACCACTGGTGATGAGCCTTTTGGGGAAGACTGTGCTCCTAAACTTTACTTGGTAAGTTCTGTCTGTGAGCTACTTTGCTGTCTGTACAGTATCGTAATAATTTACACTTAGTTTGAATATCTTACCCATGATGCTCGAGTGGAAAATGGTGACGAAAGATTTAGGTAAACTTTGTTTACCGATTTGCCCTCATCTAAGGCTTTGGTGAGTTTTTCAAAAAAAGCAACCGAATTAGGCAGGCACGCTCTATGCTTCACAAACCCAAACTGACTTGGGTCAAGGGTCTTTAGGCTCCAGTATCTGTGTTTATGAGGTCCATACAACACATTCCATTGTTTGTGATGTTTATACATCTACAACTTCTAGAATCAGTGGTGGGACATCTTGTATGTAGTGGAGTAACCACCACAGTTTTCTGAGTCAATGAAGTCAGATGAGAGGTTGTGGTTAAACTAACTGTAGAGTGGGTCAGTGATACAAAGCTTCACACTGGCAAAGAAGCACCCTGGTGCATTGACAGGTTTCATGGAGAATTTAGAAATTGGTCAGGGATGAGTTTAGTGGGTCAACATGCAGTCAAGCATGCATATGCTAGGTGGACATAGGGAGTGAAGGCTGAACAAAATAAGTCTGCTGAAATATCAACTATGTATTCAGGGACTGAGCAGACAGACTCATTATGTATAAACTCTAAGCAGTGCTTGGTATTGTTTTTAAGATTTTTGATATAGTCAAAAAAGGAGTTGTGATTGCTTTGACAGAGGTGACAGTTTTCAGTTCAGACTATTTTTATTTGTCATAATTTTTTACTAGTTGACCAATTAGGTAGGATGGCATATTGACCTTTTTCAGCCACTGCCCACATTCATAAGGCAGTTAACAGTAAATAATACAAAATAAATTTGTTCAGCAAAGCAGTTGCAGCACTTAATACATTTGCTCAAGAGCTATATATATTAAAAGGCTGCACTCACTACCTGAGTACACAGGTGAGGGGAAGAAAAACAACAGCACTTTAAATAATAAGAGTGCTCGAGTGGAATTGGCAGAGATGTGAGTAAAATAACTGAGCATGGAAAAGTTTCACTATCATAGACTTGTAAAGTTACCCACAATCTCTTTAAAAACACTAAGAACATATTATACACTCAAATGTATATATACTATATACATAGCAAAACAAGAATGGTTAGCCATCGCAATGCTTCATTAGAAGTTGTATGATGTTGCTGGCGATAATATCATGTTAGCCATTGTACCTACAGCAACGACATTTGTATTCATCAATGAAGTGCTTCCGTAATGATTTCTTGAATTCTGAAAAAGTATTAAGGGGCCCCCATCAGAAAGGTTACCACAGGGTGTTCACAAGGTATACATCTCATGGTAATCCTTTCTGATTCATAGATAGCCCTACCATGGTGCACTAGCAAGAAGACATGGAGCACATTGAAGGGCTGCCTAGGGTAACTTGTGGTGGTATTTCTGGAGTTTTGAATAGTTAATTTAAGATGACAGAATAGTGGTCACTGAAGCTCTTAGCTAGGATGGCTATAGCACAGCCTCTGCATTTAATCTTAGTTATTATTAGTTCAAGAGTTGAGTCTCTGTTTGTTAGTGAATTAAGTTTAGTAGGAGTTATATTGTTGTAGCATTCTGTCGATTAATCTACCTTTAGGACTGAATGGATTAAGATTGAAGTCTCCCATCATGATAGTAACGTTAAGGATGCTTCTTGGAAACATGTCAAGGATAGCTTGTTGACTTAATGACAGTGAGGAAGTAGAGTGATGGATACTGAGTCCATAAAGACATTTGTGTGTTTTCCTATTTCAAGTTGGCAGGCAACCAGATTAGGTGTTCCATCATTAGTAGAATTGTACACTCAAAGTCTTTATGATATCTAGAGTAGAGTTTTGTTTAACTAATAACCTGAGTACACCTCCAAAAAGCATGAGCCTGGTCAGTGGTCTGAGGGCATTATATAATTAGTTTATATAATATTTGATAAACTAAAATTATATTTCAATCATGTTTCAGAGATAACTACAATATGTGGTTGGTTAATGACTAATCAGGCTTTCATAGTTGCAAATGTGTTGTCAATGCTGCATGGATGAAGGTATACTATTTTAAGTTCTTTAGTTCTGTATGGGAGACTCATAATGGGGTTGAGATGGTCAGTTGGTTAAATATTGACGGAGAGGGCATGATTATCGACAGTATGAATAAGAAAAATGTTTAGTTTAGATAAGGCATTATTGAATGGATTGTTATAGAGTGCCATACTTTAAAGGAGGAGAGTTTCATTGTGTTGTCTCCTAGTAGCATAGGTTAGTAAGTTGATTTATAGGCTTCCCTATTAGAAAAATAAAGTCTGACATTGGGTTGATTTAATGCTTCTCTGTAATGTAAGGAGAGATTCTGTTGGTTATCCAGATACTGGTCGGAAGACTTTTATTTTACCTGTGAATTAATTAGGGGACGTATACTGTAGTGCAGATTGGTTTGCAATGTATGTTTTTCATACAAGAAATGCAGTGCGGGAGCAGAACAAAGTGTATTTTTTTATAGTAATGATTCTTTAAGGTGTTGTGGACTTATGGGAACAGTCGATAGTGGGAGTTTGTGATTACGGTGTAGGGTGAGTTATTTGAAAATGTAGCTTATTGGAAGGTTGATGTTTATGGTTTTAAAAAGATCACTTTACAAACTGGTCAGTGGTATCTGGGAAGCTGTTTTCGTTTTCTTGTTATTCTTTGTTTTCAGTTTTCGAATATATGGAATTTCGTCAAAATCACCTTGGCAATATGGGTTTCGGTTATGTGAGCTTTCACTAATTGAATGTAGACCCATATATATATATATATATATATATATATATATATATATATATATATATATATATATATATATATATATATATATATACTTACTATACACATATGGTAGCATTGGATTATTGAATGCTGTATGTGATGTAAATATTTAAAAAAATCCTATAGTTTAAGCATTTTGGATTTTAAAAAGTTGTAATATTGTTGTTTGAAATAAATGCTTCCTGAATAATACAGATTCTTTAAAAGCAGTCAGGTAAACCTATATGTTGGCAGGTTCACAGGTGTATCGTAGGCTACAAAACACCAGTGCCTTTATAAGCCTAACTGCACAACTCAGCTGAAGTGTGCTTTTGTGTACCTTGGGTGTTTATGTTAGTTAAGAAGTTTCTAAAGGTTATTTGGGGGTTGTGTTAGTTTTGCCATGATTAGTATTGGTTTTTTTTCTATGAGACACATGAGGGCCAGCAACAAAGTGAATTTCCAGTTTCCCATCCATTGATCTGGGTTACACTTAAATAGGATTAGAGGTGGACTCAAATGGATGGGGATCATGTTCCAGAGCATCAGGATCATCTCAGACACATACCTGTTTTGCCAGCATGATTTATTTATGCTGCACGCAAACTCTAAATCCTTGGATCTAGTAATTCTGATGATGTTCATTTTGTGGATGTCCAAATGGTACATCATTGCTGGATCTAAGGATAACTTGTATGCCAGGAATTGATTGCCTTTCAGTAACCTGAAGGAGATAAGAGTGTAGAGATATGGCTTTAAGGCAATCCATATAGTACAATGTGTGTACGCCTTGGATTCTTCTGGTAAGGAATCTTCATGGATATTCCAGCTGTTGCATATGTATGGTCAGCCACATACTAAAAAATGGATTATACTCAATGATGGGTCTGAAAAGGGGCAAATAAAGTGGCATTATGACTTCCTTGGATATGGGTGCCATGCCCTTACTTGCAAGCTGGGCAACATATAATGATGTTTTTATTTCCTTGGCCACATGTTAGTAAAAAGCCAGATTACTGTCTATATATGTTCCCAGATCTATGACTACCGGTTCATCTCTTATGTGGTGTCTTATCAATGGAGTAATTAGCCTGGGTGTTCATTTTCCCAAAAGGCACTATAATATATTTCTTGGCATTGAGTTTTAATCCGTGACTTTGGCATCAGATATTTGTCTGTGTTAAACCCTGTTGTAAGATATTTGGCATCAAGGAATCTATGGTAGCTCCCAATTTGCAGTCATCTGTGAACCTGGTCAGACAAAGGCCCTTGACATTAGCCTTTACCTCCAAGAAGTAGATTGCAAATAGGAGAGGTCCCGCCATGAAACTCCGAGGTGCCTCATTGTTGACCTGTCTCTTAGTGGAGATAATCTCACCAATCCTGACTTCCTGGGACGTATCTAAGTGCCACCTGGCAACCCAGTGAGTTATGTAAGGCATTATGCCCATTCTGATGAAATTGTCAACGATACCCTTGTGGGGTACTGTCTCAGACATCTTAGGCAGGCCCAGGTAAGCAGTAGGCCCCATTTTACCCTCATCCATTGCCTTTGTGACCTTCTCGAAGAAGTCTGCCAGCTTCAGTAGTCATGACCTTCCCTTGACAACGCCCGTCTGGGTTGGGTTCAGTGTCTGAAAGATGCCCATGTCTTTGTTGATTATTTTCATGATAATTCACTCTATGGCTTTGCATATTGGATTAGTCAAACTAATGAGTCTTTAGTTTCCAGGGTCAGTTGATGTAATGAGTCTTTAGTTTCCAGGGTCAGCTGATGATTACCGTTCTGAACTGGAATAACTGCTGCAGTCCGTCATTCTTATGGGACAAAACCTGTTTTGAGGCTATAGTTGAAAAGTGGCTGAAGTGGTTCTGATAAGTCATATTTCAAACTATTTAGAAGCCATCTCAGGATACTTTGGAACCCACTGAAGCTGTGTTTTTGGCTGTTTTAGGGATTGCCTTCATGACCTGCTGCCTGCTAATAGTTGAAGGGGTTATGCTAGTAGGTATTTAATGGGGGAATACAGCTAGGGGGAGTGTGGGTTAAAGTTTGATCTGAATTTGTCAGCCAGCAGATTCTCTATGTTGCTCTGTTCACTGAAGGTAGCACCAATGACCACACATTTGGCACATGACTGTGTCCTGTCTCTGAGGTTACAGCCTTAGCTGTAGAAGGTCTTGTGGCTGCCAGTGAAGTTATGTTGACCACATAATTGGCCTTGTTAGATTTATTTAGTTTCCTGCTTAGTTTAATAAGATAGCTGTTACCATTATGGCAGTGACTCTTCCTGATTTTAGCCAGGACTTTTTTGTTTTTTTATCTACACTTTTAAGGTTAGGATTCTACCACTGTGGTTTATTTTTCAAGTTTATTTTGGGTTTATTTCTAGAAGGTAAAGCAACCTCTATATAGCCATTTATATGGTTGTACAGGGTCACTGTGAACAAGTCTGCATAGTTTGCTGTGAATTTGAAGTCAGGAGGGGCATTACATTTTGACAAACTATCATTTAATAGGATGTAGTTTGCTTTTGAATAACTCTTAACTATTACAGGGTTTGCTGGGATTACAGTGTTGATTTTTATTTCAAAGTGAACAATCTCATGGTCTGACCTCACCAGTGAGGATGGCACATTGGGGTGTGTGCAGCACTCTCCCATATTGGTCAGTACCAGGTCTTGTATGTTTGAACTTGTGGTGGGTGTGCACACTAGTCAAGGGTAACTGTGTTAAAGAAGTCCAGGAATTGTTGTGGCTGTAAGTTTGAGGCAGTGCATGTTTCCCAGTCTACAGAAGGGAAGTTCCGTCTCGCATGAATAGGGCATTTGGTTTAATGTTGAGTGTCTCCAGCAGGCCTAGGTATGAGCTATATTTGAAACATAAAGGATGACCTATAGCTTGCTGGGATATGATACAGGGCTTTGCCTGTTGTGATTTGCACATGGATAAACTCCAGAGCATTCTCCTGTTTAAACAATCTAGAGGTATGCTGTTGCTAATATGAAAGCTAGACTCCTCCAGCGTTTGTCTTTGTGCAATCGATGGCCTAAATGTGTAGAAGGCTTGTCTGTGCAATTGATGGCCTAAATGTGTAGAAGGCACTGAAACCTTGCATTGCAGGATTACTGTCTGTGGATTTAAACCATGTCTCAGTAATGACACAGATGTCTATATTATCCAGACTGAGGAGAGCTTGTAAGATGTGGAGTTCTTTGTTTAGGCTCCTAACACTGAGCAGTAACACCTTTACATTTCTTTGGGTTTTATTTGCTATGTTGGTATGTTTGTCAGTTTAGCATTTCCTATAAAAGGCTCGACAGGTGTGGTGGTTGATAAAAATATTAGCCAATGTTTGGAAGTCAAGCGGGGACAAGTGCAGGTCATCCTTTGCAAAGCAACGTTGCTTGTTAACCATTTTCTCTCTTGCTGACAAATATTGAATCCCCTGAAAAACACCAGAAACTAAATCAATTATGGAAGTCAATCATTATTTGTTCATACTGTGGTATCTTGTTTGGGTAAAATGCTGCTCAATGCAAGGCACATACCTGCCTGAGACACATATTCAGAGAGATATATAATGTCTCTCTTCATATAATCTCAGGTCATTAGCACCCACATGGATTATGATAGACTCGTACCTGTGGTGCAGTGACTCGAATGCATGTGTAATGTGGCAGATCCTGGCTCCAGATAAGCAAATAATGATTATCTTCTTCTTGTTCCTTCTGGTAAGTAGGGCATCTGCGTGTCTTGTAATAAAGTCCTCTATGACAAGAGTCCTGAGGAACATGTTTGCTTGCCTTTTGGGCTTTGCTCTTAGGCTGTGTGTTGTTTGGTGTTGCTTTTGGTGAGTGCTTTAAAGACTGCTGAAATTCCTCCATATTCAGTTAATGAGCCATTAAAGACCAATTAAGTATTTTATTGTGATATAAA
The DNA here is from genome assembly GCF_019279795.1 of Protopterus annectens. Lineage (NCBI taxonomy): Eukaryota > Metazoa > Chordata > Ceratodontiformes > Protopteridae > Protopterus > Protopterus annectens. The sequence goes on along the minus strand of NC_056745.1, from coordinate 348,378,182 downwards.
AAGATGGCTTTTTAAGCCATTGAAGATTCACCAGAGTCTCAAGGTTAAGATTCATTGTCCACGAGTGGAGATGAGATTGTTGTTATGGCTCAGTCAGATGTAAGTGCTCAAACCTCAAGGTGAATTACCAGACGGAAGAACATCTGCAACTCTCTACCAAAATTTTATCATAATTGTGGGAGTGAGATGTACTGGGTTTGATTCAAGTTTGTTTTATTTTATTTATTTTGCATTTAGTTACTGGGGTGGTTCACTGATCACAACTGATCATTTGCAGGTACTGCCTGCCTGGGTTAAATAATTCATAAAGAAGAAAAAAGAGAACAGAGATGCAGTAAGTTTGAGCATATTACAAATATAACAGAAAGTATCAAAAACTGTGCAGTAACAATTAACAGCATTAGGTTGGAGAAGTTTGACTATGAGAGAGCCCAGTCTACTATGTGCTGCAATGGGATCCCGGTCTACTTTGTGATGCACTGGGAGCCCAGTCTACTTTGGGCTGCACTCGGAGCCCGGTCTACTCTGTGCTGCACTGGGAGCCAAGTATATTCTGTGCTGCACTGTGAGCCCGGTCTACTCTGTGCTGCACTGGGACCCCAGTCTACTCTGCACTGCACTGGAAGCCAAATCTATTCTGTGCTGCACTGGGAGCCCAGTCTACTCTGTGCTGCACCCGGAGCCCAGTCTACTCTGTGCTGCACTGGGAAGGAGCCATTTGGCTTTTGTGAGGGTGAAACAGGGGTGCTCATTAGAGGGTGAGTGAGGGATGTAGCAACAATTTTTCTTAGACTCTTTGGCTATAGTGAGTAGTGCATGTCCAAGATGAGCCAGAACGACTCCTTTGCCTGTTGCTGCACTGGCTGGTTTAGATATCTTGGATGAGATTTCCCTGACTCAGAAGCAAACTGTGTTAACTCTTGTCTCACTTTTTTAGGTCTATATTACAAGATCGAAACTTTAGTTAATCGAATAACTAAAAATCGATCTTGTAATATCGAAAGCCAAAAGCCACAAACATCCAATTTAACGCAGGGAAATAATTCGCTTGGCCGTTATGTGGATTATGCCTTTTCTCCAATGTGGAGCAATCTCAGAATTGGTATATTTAGTTAGGGGGACATTGGGGGTGGGGTGGGGGGTGAAGCCCTCCACTTGATTTGGGATTAAAAGTTTTTTGTTTTCATACGGCCAAGGGAAATGTTTCCCTGCGTTAAATCGGCCGTTCAAGGTTTTTGGCTTTCAATATTACAAGATCGATCTTTAGTTATTTGATTGACTAAAGTTTTGATCTTGTAATATAGACCCCAATGTTTCTATACAGTTATTGAGTGTTAGTGACTAGTGTTGCCACAAACAGAGGTATATGAAGTTTTTTTTTTTGTTTTTCGTTTTTTATTGCTGTGACACACAGAGAGTAGTAATATTAAATTACTTTGGTGAGTTTTTATGTTTTGGTGTGGTGACAAATAGCATTTTTTTGTATGGTTAAGTATTAGTTTTTGATTAATAAGCAAATAATTGAGGGAGTTATTGTCATTTTGCAGTTGTATTTCAATTGGCGAGTGGTTGTGATTGAACCTAAAGAGTCCCATGTCATCAGCATAAACAATGAGTTGTAGAGTAGAAAGTCATGAGGTTGTTAATGAAAATAGAAAAGAGAAGGAAGCTACTATGAAGACTCTGTTCAACAAGAATTTTTGGAACCAGGTGATGAATGTGTTACTAATGTCAAAATTTCTGAAGAGAGAAGGAGAATTGGTTGTTGATAAGGTTAAAGGCTTTTGCAAAGTCAATAAATATTGCTGCAGTCAAGTTAACTTTGCCCATGTTGAATACGGTGTCATCAGTTAGGTATGAAAGTGCCATCATCATGCTATGACCTGTCCAGAATCCATACTGCTTTAGGATAAGAGGGTGGTATTGTTGAATATAGTTTGAGAGTTTTAGATAGATAATTTTTCCTAACACCTTGCCAAGAATGTGCAGGGTAGAAACAGAATGAAAGTATGAGATGTTTCAGGGTTTAGGTTGTTTGGGGAAGGGTTTAATGAGTATTGTTTTCCAGACGTTTGGCATTATATTTTGTGTCATGCAAAGGATAAAGACATGACGAAGAGGCTGGGTTAGAAATTCCCTGCAGTGGTAAATAAACCATGGAAGTATGTAGTCTGTTTCTGGTGGAGAGTCTGTCCATGTCTTCAAGTGGGAAAATGATGTGTTTATGTGAGATTTTTTTTGAAGTAGAAAGGAGGGGTACTGGGTAAGAGAGGAGGTAAGTGGGAATGCTACTGATAGATGGGGGGTAGCTAATTTCTGTGACAAAGATGGGGCAGATTTGATTAGTCTGGTTTAATTTTAGAGAAGATTTGTTGCTAGAGGATTTGCATCTGGTGAGCAGACTGAACATGTTCATTTGGATCCTATAATAAATTTATTTTAGCTGTACAAGATGTTGACTTTACTTTTGGACTTTTTGCTTTAACAACAGAGAAATCTGTATGTGGACATTCTCTTTTGGCATAACTATATATTTTTTCAACCTATGTTTTCCAACCTTAGCTAAATCTACATGTCATCAAAATACTACAAGACACACGCATATATGGAAACAGAGAGACAGAGACAGACAGAGAGAAGGAGGCAAAAAAATCTGACTTAAAAGAATCTTACCATATATATAACTTTTCTTTTGTTAATTTGCCAAAGGCAAATAACATGATTTCCACTTAATGTTTTATTTGCCTGATGAAGTCAACTAATGTACATAAAGATTTTATAATCTTTGCTGCAAGAGTTGAACTATGTGGACTGCAGAATAATAGATCTTATCATTATTTTAGTAAGGATGATGCAGTGGATGATTTATATGCAAATGTGGAGAAGAGGAGCATTTTCAAAACTAAAGTACATGTAGTGAGAAAAATGTGCAGTGTTATATTCTTTTGGGTATAAGTATATAACAATGACGAGAGAACATCTGCACCTACTGACTTTTTGCATTTTTAATATAACTATCCCAGAGTAAATTGGCATTAATCTTGTACTTATACATTAATTAACTTACAGTTTGGTATAAATTGCTCCAATGTATTAACTACTGATTGCTTTAACAGAAATTAGGGAAGCCATTTTGAAGGTTTTAGTAATATCTAATTAATAAGTTCTTAAATTATTGATATAATATTTTCTTTAGGTGCTGCTAATAATTTTTGTTCTTTCTTTCTTTTTTATTTTTGTTCTTCTTGGTTATAAGAATTAAGAACCTTAATAAAGTCCAAATAGGTAGTTTGAATTATCCGAATATGACTTGCAGCAATTTCCAAACACTCCTGCATAGGGTCTAATTCTTTCTACCTTTGATTTATTGAGCATTTGTCCATACTTGAAGTCCAGTGTGCAAATAACATTTAAATGAATCCTTCAGAATATATAAAACACACTGCTGTGACGAGTGAGCTGTAAGTTCTTACTTGACGTTCTAACAAAGTCTTAAATTACGGCCACATAGAAAAATGATTGGGCTACGTACCAGCTTGCAGGTAACTATATTTTAGCAGGTTTCCTTTGAATTTTAAGTATTTTGTGATCAAGATGAGGAAAAGTGGAAGTCTATTTCCTAACAGATTGCATTATCATTATTTTAAACATATAATTTTGCAGTATAGCAATATCTTCTGATGGTGGTTGAGAGGTAGGTACAATAGAGTAACTCATGATACTGGTCCTGTCTTGTGGCCTTTAAACTTAACTGATTGTCAAATAATTCAAAGTACATGGTATAGAATGTCTTCCTACACCAGAATTACTTTGTTATGCAATATTTTGACCCTCCTCTCCAAGATAACATTCCGTTGTACTTTGTGGTGTTTTTGCGTTCTCCTTACTGAACCCTAATGTTGGATACAGATAGAGATTTACTAGAGTCTTTGCTGAGTGCACCATTTGTTTGAATAATTTAATATTATTTATTTGTTTGGTTGCCTTTGCAAGGGTGTAGAGCATTGAGCCACACATACTTTTTCCAAGGTCAGCATGGGAGCACTGCCTACAAAATGACTTACTCAGAGTGACATAGTTGACATAACAGGGCTGAAGGAGTTGGAAGACATAACATTTGTCTATTATGATTTGTAAAAAATTACAAAAAAATCCTGGCGAAGCTAGAGTTTTCACTGTGTGATTCCTTAAAACCTCTTGTAAAAGAGGATATGGGATATCCTTGACTGGATTCTAATAAATTCTCCAAATTGGCACCACCAGCCTGGTACACTATCTGATTCCATCAGTGACCACCTGCCTATCCATATTACTAGATACTCACCCAACCTCACTAATACTCACCTCATAAAATACATCCATAACCTAAGAAAATTCAATACCACCTCCTTCGACAAAATCCTCTCCAGAATTAACTGGTCCTGCCTATACTCTCTACCTTTAAATGATACAGTCCGCTACTTCAGCTAGACATTCCTAAACATACTCAACTCTCTTGCCCCTATCAGGAAAATAAAAGTCAAAGCTAAACATGCCCCCTGGCTATCCAAAGAAAAATTCCACCTTTTGCATAAAAGAGATGCCACTTGGAAACAATATCAGAAAAGCAAATCTCCTGCCCTTCTACAATCGTACAGGGAACTTAGAAACCTTACAAAAAAAAAGAGTCAACCAGGACAAAAGAAACTTTCACTTCTCTGACCAATCTCTGCACACTTCTAACCCCCAAAACTCTGGACAACCATAAAAACTCTTCTCAAACCTGGCTCACCCACAACTCCCAACCCTTTTCCCAATCATTCACCCTCGGATACAGCCATCCATTTAAATCATTACTTCATTGATACCATTTCTAAACTAGTACTTAACACCACCAACAACCCCAACCCTACCTCATACCCACTTCCAGTTCTACTACTTCCACTACCAAGCCCACACCTTTTTCACATCCCCCAGTCTGACTCCACTAACCTCTCAGACCCCTTCATCCTCAAACCTGTCTCTGTTAGTTATATTAAAACTCTCCTCAGTAAACACAAACCTTGTTCTCCTGCCCCTGATAACCTACCTCCCCAATTCCTTAAACTTGCTGCTAACTCTATTGCCCTTCCTATCACCATTCTAATCAATGCTCAATGCAGGAATCCACTGTTCCCTCTATTTGGAAGCAATACTACACTATCCCACTACATAAAGGAGGTAACTCCACAGAACCATCTAACTTCCGCCCCATTGCTATTCTTTCTCCCCTCTCCAAAATTCTTGAAAAGTGTATCTATTCTCAGCTACTTTCTCACCTTACTCAAAACAATCTTTTAATCTCCACCCAGCATGGGTTCAGACCCAAACACAGTACTAACACTGTACTGTTATCCATCTCACATACAGTAGCTGAGGCCAGAAACAATAACAAACTCGTGTCCTGCCTTTTCTTAGATCTCTCAAAGGCTTTTGATACTGTCTCTCACAACTTTCTACTTCATAAACTTTCTCAGCTGAACATTTCCATCCCCACTCTTAATTGGTTCTCAAGTTATCTGTCCAATTGCCGCAGTTAAATGGATAAATTCCTTCTCTTCCTTTGTGGCAGTTCAGACCGGTGCTCCTCAAGGCTCAATTCTCTGTCCCCTCCTTTTCAATCTCTTCACCAATGACCTACACACTGCTTGTAACCTCTCCTCTATCATTCAGTACGCAGATGATTCAACTCTGATCTCCATTTCTGACTCTTAACAACCTCCACCATATCACCCAAACTTAATTTCATTCTGTTGAGAAGTGGCTCACCAATAATCAACTCATCCTCAACCCCTCTAAAACTAAGCTCTTATTATTCCTGCCTAAAACCCTAGCCCAACACAAATCCAGCTTTCTCTTATCTTCTCTAAATGGCACCATTATAAGGCCAGACTCACACACACTAAACTCCTGGGTGTCATCATAGATGACCAGCTCAAACTAGACCTCCACATACTTCATTCCATAAAAAACACACCAAAACCGGGGCCTGCTTTACAGAAATAACAAATTCCTGGCCCCTAACTAAAAACTGCTGCTAGCCCAATCCTATCTCCTCCCTGCCCTCCCCTATGGCTCCCCTCTATTTTCTAATCTACAAAATAACCTGTTGGCAAAGCTTGACCAAACCTACAACAAAATTGCTTGTCACCAGCAGCTCCTATAAATCCCATCACTGCATAGCACTCACAAAACTACATTGGCTTGAACTCCCAAACCTTCTGGTCAAAAGTCAGCTAATCCAAGCTTTTACAATTCTTAATTCTAACTCTGACTGTCCATCTCTGTCCAACCTGATCTCCTGGTACACCCCTCCCCATTCCCTGCGGAGCTCCAATAAACACTTACTACAAGTCTATAGACCCAATAAGAATATAGGTAAATTACTCTGTAAGCACACCATTTCCCTTATTTGGAACAATCTTCCACTCCAAATCAGAAGCCATGCCTCCCTTTCTAACTTCAAACATGACCTGATACTGTATCTCCATAGCAACCTTATATGTACCTGCAGCCACCCTACTTAACCCCTCCCTCTCCCTATACCCACTTTACCACTACCTCTGATCTATAAGACCTTTTCTGTTTCTATAACTTACTATATCTATATGCTCTCCCTTTCATACCCTCCCTCTAGATCACTGCATCCCTGCTCTACTACTTTCTTCTTCTGCACCATCTCTTCCTCTGATCTGAGGCCCCTTGTACATACACGTTTCTCTTTATTTACTCCTGCACTAGTTTCTTCCTCTGATCTGAGGCCCCTTGTACATACACGTTTCTCTTTTTCTACTCCTGCACTAGTTTCTTCCTCTGATCTGAGGGCCCTTGTACATACACGTTTCTCTTTTATTACTCCTGCAGTAGTTTCTTCCTCTGGTCTGAGGGCCCTTGTACATACACATTTCTCTTTTATTACTCCTGCACTAGCTTCTTCCTCTGATCTGAGGCCCCTTGTACATACACGTTTCTCTTTTATTACTCCTGCACTAGTTTCTTCCTCTGATCTGAGGTCCCTTGTACATACACTTTTCTCTTTTATTACTCCTGCACTAGTTTCTTCCTCTGGTCTGAGGGCCCTTGTACATACACGTTTCTCTTTTATTACTCCTGCACTAGTTTCTTCCTCTGATCTGAGGTCCCTTGTACATACACTTTTCTCTTTTTCTACTCCTGCACTAGTTTCTTCCTCTGATCTGAGGCACCTTGTACATACACTTTTCTCTTTTTCTACTCCTGCACTAGTTTCTTCCTCTGGCCTGAGGCCCCTTGTACATACACGTTTCTCTTTTATTACTCCTGCACTAGTTTCTTCCTCTGATCTGAGGTCCCTTGTACATACACTTTTCTCTTTTTCTACTCCTGCACTAGTTTCTTCCTCTGATCTGAGGCCCCTTGTACATACACGTTTCTCTTTTTCTACTCCTGCACTAGTTTCTTCCTCTGATCTGAGGGCCCTTGTACAAACACGTTTCTCTTTTATTACTCCTGCAGTAGTTTCTTCCTCTGGTCTGAGGGCCCTTGTACATACACATTTCTCTTTTATTACTCCTGCACTAGCTTCTTCCTCTGATCTGAGGCCCCTTGTACATACACGTTTCTCTTTTATTACTCCTGCACTAGTTTCTTCCTCTGATCTGAGGTCCCTTGTACATACACTTTTCTCTTTTATTACTCCTGCACTAGTTTCTTCCTCTGGTCTGAGGGCCCTTGTACATACACGTTTCTCTTTTATTACTCCTGCACTAGCTTCTTCCTCTGATCTGAGGTCCCTTGTACATACACTTTTCTCTTTTATTACTCCTGCACTAGTTTCTTCCTCTGGTCTGAGGGCCCTTGTACATACACGTTTCTCTTTTATTACTCCTGCACTAGTTTCTTCCTCTGATCTGAGGCCCCTTGTACATACAGGTTTCTCTTTTTCTACTCCTGCACTAGTTTCTTCCTCTGATCTGAGGCCCCTTGTACATACACGTTTCTCTTTTATTACTCCTGCACTAGTTTCTTCCTCTGGTCTGAGGGCCCTTGTACATACACGTTTCTCTTTTATTACTCCTGCACTAGTTTCTTCCTCTGGCCTGAGGCCCCTTGTACATACACTTTTCTCTTTTTCTACTCCTGCACTAGTTTCTTCCTCTGGTCTGAGGCCCCTTGTACATACACGTTTCTCTTTTATTACTCCTGCACTAGTTTCTTCCTCTGATCTGAGGCACCTTGTACATACACGTTTCTCTTTTATTACTCCTGCACTAGCTTCTTCCTCTGATCTGAGGTCCCTTGTACATACACTTTTCTCTTTTATTACTCCTGCACTAGTTTCTTCCTCTGATCTGAGGCCCCTTGTACATACACGTTTCTCTTTTATTACTCCTGCACTAGTTTCTTCCTCTGATCTGAGGTCCCTTGTACATACACTTTTCTCTTTTATTACTCCTGCACTAGTTTCTTCCTCTGGTCTGAGGGCCCTTGTACATACACGTTTCTCTTTTATTACTCCTGCACTAGTTTCTTCCTCTGGCCTGAGGCCCCTTGTACATACACTTTTCTCTTTTTCTACTCCTGCACTAGTTTTTTCCTCTGGTCTGAGGCCCCTTGTACATAACACTTTTCTCTTTTTCTACTCCTGCACTAGTTTTTTCCTCTGGTCTGAGGCCCCTTGTACATACACGTTTCTCTTTTATTACTCCTGCACTAGTTTCTTCCTCTGATCTGAGGCACCTTGTACATACACATTTCTCTTTTATTACTCCTGCACTAGCTTCTTCCTCTGATCTGAGGTCCCTTGTACATACACGTTTCTCTTTTATTACTCCTGCACTAGTTTCTTCCTCTGGTCTGAGGCCCCTTGTACATACACGTTTCTCTTTATTTACTCCTGCACTAGTTTCTTCCTCTGATCTGAGGCCCCTTGTACATACACGTTTCTCTTTTTCTACTCCTGCACTAGTTTCTTCCTCTGATCTGAGGGCCCTTGTACATACACGTTTCTCTTTTATTACTCCTGCACTAGTTTCTTCCTCTGATCTGAGGCCCCTTGTACATACACGTTTCTCTTTTATTACTCCTGCACTAGTTTCTTCCTCAGATCTGAGGCCCCCTGCACATACACGTTTCTCTTTTATTACTCCTGCACTAGCTTCTTCCTCTGATCTGAGGCCCCTTGTACATAAACGTTTCTCTTTTATTACTCCTGCACTAGTTTCTTCCTCTGATCTGAGGTCCCTTGTACATACACTTTTCTCTTTTATTACTCCTGCACTAGTTTCTTCCTCTGGTCTGAGGGCCCTTGTACATACACGTTTCTCTTTTATTACTCCTGCACTAGTTTCTTCCTCTGGCCTGAGGCCCCTTGTACATACACTTTTCTCTTTTTCTACTCCTGCACTAGTTTCTTCCTCTGGTCTGAGGCCCCTTGTACATACACGTTTCTCTTTTATTACTCCTGCACTAGCTTCTTCCTCTGATCTGAGGTCCCTTGTACATACACGTTTCTCTTTTATTACTCCTGCTCTAGTTTCTTCCTCTGGTCTGAGGCCCCTTGTACATACACGTTTCTCTTTATTTACTCCTGCACTAGTTTCTTCCTCTGGTCTGAGGCCCCTTGTACATACACGTTTCTCTTTTATTACTCCTGCACTAGTTTCTTCCTCTGATCTGAGGGCCCTTGTACATACACGTTTCTCTTGTATTACTCCTGCACTAGCTTCCTCCTCTGATCTGAGGCCCCTTGTACATACACGTTTCTCTTTTATTACTCCTGCACTAGTTTCTTCCTCTGATCTGAGGGCCCTTGTACATACACGTTTCTCTTTTTCTACTCCTGCACTAGTTTCTTCCTCTGATCTGAGGTCCCTTGTACATACACGTTTCTCTTTTATTACTCCTGCACTAGTTTCTTCCTCTGATCTGAAGTCCCTTGTACATACACGTTTCTCTTTTTTTTACTCCTGCACTAGTTTCTTCCTCAGATCTGAGGCCTCCCCCCCTGCACATACACAATTTCTCCCTCTAGCCACTAATCTAATAATGCCATATTATTTTCAAATGATTACCTATAACCTTAATTCCCTTACTGCATACCTCTTGGATTTATTATCATTGTTTTTCCTTTTACACCCTTATTATTATATTTTTGTATATAGCTATGTTTAATTCCATTAACTACATTATTTTTTTTTCTTATCCATTGTATTCATGACATTGTTTTGCTCTGTATTATTGTAAACTTGTCTCTACTTTTATGTTTGTTTGGGGCTTTTCCCCTCGGGTCTCCACTGAAAAAGGGTAAATTCTTACCCAGCTGGACCAACCCGGTTAACAAATGCAAAATAAATAAATAATAAATAAATAATGTTCATTGTTTCATAGGTGTGTACTAGGCTAATGGCCCTGGAGCCTATATAAGCCTAGCCCAAGAAGATTCCCTATGCAAATTACCCTTAAGGACATCAGGTGTTTCAGCTATATGGAAGTTCTGAATGTCCATGACTTTTTTCTAAGTCTGTTAATGGACAAATTCAGGCCAATAAACTCAAATCCCACTGGCTGTGGACATTCACGTTTCAGCCTTCATGTGGCTTCATCAGCTCAGCATAAGTGGACTGTTTGGCTAATGTTTAGACACACAGGGTTGTTGTACCCAACTGATGTCCATAACCACTGAGGTGTCTGCAAAATATCCCATCTAACAACAATCCCATTAACCTCTTTTACAAGAGGTTTTAAGGAATCACACAGTGAAAACTCTAGCTTGGCTAGGATTTTCTTGTAGTTTTTTTTGCTAATTGGTTTGGCTGTGCATCCTGTTTACTCTATTATGGTGTATGGAATATTAACTGCCAGCTTTATAAAGATTACTATTCTGCAAGGATAAAATAATTAAGGTACTGATTTATAGCCTTGTGTGTTAAGTTTATAGTATTCTTCCTCTGGCAAGTGCCTCTCGTTTACAACAGAACAACCTTAAGAGGCATTTTCTTTAATATTGTAAAGAGATATGCACACTTCACTGTCAGGTGAACACCACAAACTTTTCATTGCAGAATGTGAGCCATATTTAAAATTAAGGGCTCACTACCATGAACAAAGATGACCAGTGCGGGTGTTACTTAAAGTGTTCTATAACTTAAAACAAAATAAACCAGCCAGTTACCTAATACCATAAATATAGTAACAATATTTTTATTTTCTTACTTATTTATCCTATGTTAAATGGGTTAGTTCCACAAGGCTAGTGGTCTGTTTCCAGGGAGACCCAAGATAGTATTTATACTACTAGGAGAAATGTGGGTCTATATCATGAAATCGAACTTCCAAAATGTCGAACACCATAAGTTTGAATTTGGAAGATCGAATTCAGATAACACTGACACTTCAAAGCAGCAAATTTTTTCCCAGGGAAACAATTTGCTGTTCCGAAAAACACACACATAACACAATCACACCAAACACCTTCAAAACCTACACTAAACCTAACATACACTACTATCTATACACTATTCTTAACCCAGCCCTAACCCTAAAGTCCGTCACTACCGCACACTTACCTGACCCGCGCCCTAACCCTAAAGTCCGTCACTACCGCACACTTACCTGACCCTCGCTCTAACCCTAAAGTCCATCACTATCACACACTTACCTGACCCATGCCCTAACCCTAAAACCCGTCGCTACCTGTTCATATACTTACCTTGACCCGGTCTAAAAATGCCGAAGCAGTAGAAATGGCTAACTGAATTCTTTCCCTGGGAAAGAATTCGGGTTTCCGCGGCTTCAACATTCTCAACTTTCGAACTACCAAGTTCGCCTTGGCCAGAACATCAGTGAACTTCCACTGCTATTTTAGTAGGTGCCTTGGGATCTTTTACACCCACCTGAGCTACCTCCAACTTTAGCAGATAGGACCTCAATTTAATGTCTCATGTAAAGGTTGACACATTCAGGAGTGCAGCACCCATCCCCCCATTATGCTGTACTATTTAGCAATCAATCTATCTAGAGCCCACAACCTTCTGCATCAAAGACACGTATACTACATACTGTGCCACTGATACTGGGTAAAGAAAAAGACTGATTTTTTTTTCAGTAGCAGTGAAGCTTAGCAAAACTTATATTAAAAAGCAGCAAATTTTAAGTATAGGCAGACAATGTAACCGAATTACATTTGATTTTCATAATATACTTTCAAGTAATACAACCCTGTAACCCATCAGCCTATCCCACTGGTCGCAGTTCATAGGTTCATAGGTTCATAGGTTAGTACTAGGCTAACTGCCCCTGTGAGCCATTTTAAGCCTAGCCAGTTATCCCTTGTGAGATTCAAACTCTGTACCTTGTGTTTGTAAGGCAAACACCTTAACCATTAGGCCACCCTCCCAACCCACATCTCTAAGAACAATGATGTTCTCATTCTGGGTGCAAATAGAGAGAGTGGCCCAAATGGAGATATGCCAAAATCATCAAGAAAAGGAGAGTAGTATAGCTGGAATTTAATTCATTCCCAAGTCTTAGTGAGCACCTTCATTAGGTGGAACTTGTTATTTTACAAAATCTCACCAAGACGGCATTGATATACTGTATTTTATATAGCATATAACATGGAATAGAACTAGGTTAAAAAATAAAAAAGACAGCTGGGTGCACAAGTCCCAGGATAAAAAAGTGCCCAATCCTGGTAGGTGCACTAGTGCCAAGACTGGAAAAAAATGAGTGTTGAATCCTCAAGATACAGAAACATTCCTACAATGGGGTTATGCCAGGCTTATGGGTAGGATGGCCCCACTATTGTACAAGGATGTAGTGCACAAAAATTACAAAAACTGATAGGTCAAAAAAGAGGCATAAAGATGATAGAGTGGACATTGAGGATAAGAAAGAAATCATTTAATGATACTATTATGCAAGCATCTCAAAAATTCTGCACAGAATATATTAAAAAGTATTAAGATGGAAATCAGAGGAAAGAAAAATACTTGAACAAGAAAAAAATGTCAAAACTGTCAAAAGCTTCAAATGTAAATTTGTGTTCAATAATACAACAGAGTCATGAAAAACATTATATAGACTGAGAAACCTTGGGCCGCTTGGAAAAAAGAAGCAAGTAAGTGAGGAAGTGAGAAAATATAAAGAACAAATTCTACAAATTTTTGAAAGATATAAAAAAGAAAAACAGACATGGAAAAGAGAGATCTGACATGGTGCAATATTTATGCAAAGGGGAAAGCCAAATTAATCAATACATAAAAAACAGCCTCAGAAGTATTCAAAGAGAAATACAGGCAAAGACACCCAGATATGGAAAATTTCACAATACAAAAATAGGATCACAAAGGGATAACACAAAACAGAAGATTAGTAAAGCAGAAGTTAAAAAATAGAAGCTAAAGTTAGAGAATATCTGAAAAGTGAAGGATTTAGTGTAGAAAGTCTAACATAGGTTATAGCACAGCATGATGGAGCAATGAGTACCCCAATTAAAGAGAAACAGGAAGAACAAGAGACATCTGAAGAAGAAATATGGACATGGGAAAGAAAAAAACATTTTAATATGATGCAAAGGAGAAAGCAAAGCTAATCAATACAAAAAATAGCAGCAGAAAATGTATTTGAAGAGAAATACAGGCAAAGGCATCAGGATATGGAAACATTTTTAATACAAAATATAAGAAAACAAAGAGGGAGAGAAGGAAGGATGATTAGTAATGGGTTATCTGTGAAGTGAAGAATTTAGTTGGAAAATCTAACTCTGATAACACCACGGCAGGATAGAATAATAAATCACCAAATTAAGGTGAAACCAGTAGAGCAGGAAATATCTGATCAGTTGCCATAGGAAAATACTTTGTAGTCTTCAGTATGAAACCAGTATAAACGCTCACATGAAGCTGAACAGCAAGGGAAAAAACAGGAAACTGTGGCAACTCTGATGCAGTGAATGTTGTGGAGTGATAGGTCAGTGAGTTCCCATATGAAATAGCAACAGGTGACGCAGGATGAAACTGAACAGAACATGGCACAGGAAGATGCTCTGAAACCTTGTGTAGAATGACAAAGGAAATGGAAAACAAAGAATCCAAGTTTAGAAGAAAATGATCTAAGAGAAGACTTGCTTGATTTATTAGAGATGGATAGACATATTAAGATTAATAAAAGAAATAGACTACAGAAAGTCAGTAAGACCTAAAATGTTAGAAATTTGATAAAACAAGGAACACAGTAATCAGGACTGTTCATAGAAATTTGTGTGATATAACAGAAGTAAATAAGATATGTTATTGTGCAGCTAAATTAATAACAGATAAAGTCTTATGACAAAAATGCAAGGGAGTAAGGGAAAAGAAGGGTTGAAATCAAATGCCATCACGACTTATCGAACAGAGAAAACTATAAAGCAATTAACAACAGAATTGTCACTGTTAAAAGAGTACAGAAGATGGAACAGATCAACAAAAATATTTAGAAATAAGTGATAAAAGCAATGTGCAGTATCAGAACAGATCAGGATCTATCATACACTATTGCAAATAATAAACCAGAGATATCAGCACAGACAGAAAAACTTAAATGACATGCAGATAAATATAAAGGAAAAGTACAAAATAAGCAATTTATTGATGATCCAAAAAATTCTATAGATAATTGGAAAGCAAGGCAAAAGGAATGGAAACCACCAAAAAAAGAAGAAATAAACACATTTTGGGAAGTATCTATGAAGATCCTGTGGAACATAGCAAAGATGCTGAATGGCTAGAAGAAGTAAAAGATAGAAAACGAAGTTCAATTGCCCAGGATATAAAACTGGATGAAGTAACTGCCAGAGAAACTGAAACAAAATTATGAAATGCTCCTAAATGGAAAACTCATAGGCCTAGATGCAGTTCTTAAGTTGTTGATAAAAGTATTAACATCTTTGCATGAAGATTTTGCAATAAGTAAAAACTATTTAAATTTACACCCCAAACAAACACCAGCCTGGTTAACAACAGTAAAAACAATACTCCTCCTTAAGATTTAACCTGAAATCTAGCCTAAAAATTATAGACTGATAACTTGACTTCCAACAATGTATAAACCATATACTAGAATTGATGTCAATAGAGTTTATAGTCATTCAGAAGAAAATTCAATCATGGCAATAGAACAAAAGGGTAACATAAGAAAGTCATAACAAAGGAATGTGTTGTTAAATAAAGTCATAATGAAGAACTGTAAAAAGGGAAAGAATGAAAGTATGGCATGGATAGCATTTGATAGCATCACACATTCATAGATAAAACAGTACTTGCAAATGTATAAGATACACCCTACACTGTTCGATTACATTACAGCAACCATGAAACAGTGGCAAACTACTTTGCAGTTAAGCCATGATAAAGGACGGATTATTATTCCAGGGATAAAAATTCAAAGGGGAGATATTCCAGGGTGACTCTTTGTCACCGCTGCTCTTTTGTTTTGCCATTAACCCATTAAGCTGTCTACTTAACAGATTAGGTCATGGCTGCAATTTGGCTCTCAGAAAATAACAAAGTGTAAAGGCTTCCCATCTTCTTCTTATGGATGATTTAAAACTGTATAGTCCTTCAGAAGAGGAAATGAAAGCACAACTAAGTGGTCAAAACTTCCTCAGATGATATAAGAATGCCATTTGGTCTTGATAAATGTTAAAAAAAAATCCCCTTTAAAGCAGGAAAGCTGCAGCACCAAGAAAATATCAGTCTGGTACAGGAATGTGATGTAGAAGAAACTGAGCAAGAGGGAGTGCATAAATATTTGGGAATTGATAAAGGATCAAGACTAAAACATAAACAAATGTGAATAAAATTAGTAAGAAATACTTCAGAAGACTAAAATTAATACTGAAAACAGCTCTGACATCTAGGAACAAAGGCTAAGCTATAAACCAATTTGCTCTTCCTATCATAACTTAACACTTTGGAGTGATTGAATGGACCCAAAAGTTATCTAATGTGTTGTATAGGAAAACAAAAAAAATGCTTCATGGTTATCAAATGATTTATAAAAATCAGTGTATACCAAGATTATATATTCCCCGTTCTGAAGGAGGGACAGGCCTTTTTGAAATTGATTCATTGCATAGATCTGCAATCGTTGGACTGCATACGTATCTGCTGACCTCACAAGATCCAATCATAGTGAAAGTTTTAGAACATGAAGAGAATAAGTCTAAGATGACTTCCCTGCTAAGTTTAGCAGAAGCATATCAGTGTCAGATGGGAATGGAAATTGTATTTATTTATTTTATTTATTTTCCATTTGTGGGATGTCTGACTGGACCAGAGGCCTGTTTTCAGCAGAGGCCCAGGGAGAAAAATCTCCTTTATAAAAAATATTATAAGCAAATTAATGTAATACAATACCAGAAACACATAATTTTACAATATAATACAAGAAAACACATTACAGGATAATACAATGAATATTGGCAGTAAGCTAAACCACTAATTGACAAAAACAAAGAAATGTCTAAAAAATACAATAAAAAGTATTTATGAGAAGCATATATGGTAAAGAAGGCAAGAAAAAAAAATTAGACATTAGATGTTATGTTAGTGGTACTTCTACTTAAAAACAATGACAACAAGGCAGTGTTGAGGTGAGTTGATAAGGAGAGAAAGAAGACGCATATAAGAGACTTGAGATAGGTGTAAAGTGATTTAAGCAATAGTGAATAGTGAAAGCAAACCAGAAACAGGTAAAAATCAGTCAGCAAATGAATGTGCCAAAACACAAAAGAAAGAATATAAGGTGAAGGATCAGATGAGAAGGCAAGAAATGTGAAAATTGCATAAATACAGTTGCAAGTACAGAAAACTCATGGAACAACCTTATGTCGATCAAGACAGAGAAAAGCAGGAATAGTTAAGGAGAGGTGAATTTAAACCAAAAGATGAAAAGCTAATATTGAAAGCCCAGGATAGTGGACTACCTACAAGGTGATTTACAAAGTCCATTGAATTTGAGGAAGAAACATAAAAATGCAAGTTTTGTAAAACAGAATTGGAAACAATTGCATATCTTGTAGCTGGTTGTAATATACTAATGGCAGAAGGCCTGTATACTGAAAGACATAATGTGCTAAGACTGTTGCATTGGGGATTGTATAAACATTCTAAGATTGAGGTAGCTGAAAAGCATGGGAAACGGAAACATGAGCAACAAAACATTATAGAAGATGACAAAGTTTATATCATATGGGATCACCCATTACTAACAGTTCAAAAATAGATGTAAGAAAACCAGATATAAAAGTCCATGAAAAGAAAACAACAGTAGCACTGATCATTGAAATTGCTACACCCAGTGATTATAATGTCTTATGTACAGAGACACGCAAAGTCCTAAAACACTAGGATTTGCAGACAAAAACAAAGTCAATGTGGAAGAAAGATACCCAGACAGTTCCAATAGTCATAGGAGCAAATGGTCTCATAAAAAAGAATTTACAATTATACTTAGATATGTTACCAATACATGTAACTCCATATGAATTCCAGGAGTCAGTTTTGGGCACATTGTAGGTGCTACAAGGAGCATTCCTGGCTAACATCAAAGAATGAAATGATGCTAATTTCATGAACTTTAACCATACTTTGACTTATGAATGGGTTCTATTCCCCTTATGGTATTAGGAAACCCAAAGGAATTGGAGAAATTAAACCATGTACAAATGTCACACTTTGCTTGCCCTTCTCACACTATCTCTGTAGCACAATACAATTTATTTGGTTGAAAGTTCCCTCTACAAAATAATATATTACCTTCAGAAATTTTCCAGGATGACTACTACTTTCTCTGCCTACTGACAGAAAAACACAAACAGACATTCAACTTTAGATTGGATTAATTCTACAAATCCTAATAATTTACAGATAGCTAGATGCTTGCCTGTCAATATAAGTGATCACCTTCCTAGATGTGCAGTCACAGGTCAATTAAACTTAATTACCTGTGAACTGAGGGTGGAACTCAGAACTAAACATTCTATTTAAGGACTAAAATTAAAACATTTCAGTGCTTTACTGGAAAAGCTTACTCAGACTCTGTCATTGATTGCTGTGAGGAAAGGTTAGTTTGTTTTTGATTTCTTGGATTTTATATTGTGTCATTGCCATCTGCTGTTTTGTATACTGAGGTTTATTTTCTTTACAATATGTTTTACTTTCATTCTTCTTTTACCTGCATATTTAAACTAGGAAAGATAACACAGCTGTGTCTCTTATGAGTCATTAAGTTTTCCCCTCACCATCCCACCCTCATGCTGTTGTATTTTTAAATGTAACTGTCTTTCTAGTACCTTGCACATTATGTTACTTTCACCACATATTTACTTCCCTCCTCTCGAGTCAGCAGAAAATTATTTTCGAAATCACTCCCCTTCGGGTATTTAAATTTATTGGCCATCCCACTGTATTCCATAGAACAAGAATACAAAATGCCTACCCCCCCCCCGTCTATCTTGCTATTTTAAAATTAGTTGCTTTCCACTTAGATAGCTAGAGCTTGTGTTACCCCCTCTTTTGTATCTAACTGCTTAATGTACACTACAGCTCTTAGGATATTGATCCATTTTTTTCTATCTTAGATTTAAATTCTGGACTGGTCTGGTTGCTATTCGAGGCATCTACCAGAAAAAGTCTACTACAAGCCTACAGACTATTGCATCATCTGAGACAAGACTGACTGATTTCAGAGGTTCATAGGTGTTTAAAAGGCTAATGAACACAAGGGCCTTTGTAAGCCTAGCCATGCATCCCAAATCTCTGATTAGTTCTGATCCCTTGATAAGTTTAAGCATTGGCCTGGAAAATTAACTATATACAGGTTACCTGTTTGCATCAGAGACATAGGTGCCAACCCAGGGATGAATTTCTGGTCTCCCATCCAATTGCTCAAGTTGCATTTGAATTGGATTAGGGAGGAACTCTGCTTCACATGGCTGGGGAGCCTGTTCCGTACATGGGGTAGTCTCTATGATACATACCTATCTCTCCAGCAGATCCTATTTATATCACAGGCAAAGTTTAAGTCTTTAGAATCGGTAATTCTGGTACTGTTTGTTTTGTGGATATACAGGAGGCCCATCAAAGTGGGGTCTGACAATGCCCTGTATGCCAGGCATACATCTCCCCTCAAAAGCCTGTAAGAGACAGAATACAGGAATAGGGCCTTGAGGCAGTCTGCATAGAACATATTACTTATACCCTGTATTCTTTTAGTGAGGAACCACTGTGAATGTTCCAGTTGTTGGATATGCCTGGTTAGGTAGGGTCTATATTGTATTAGATTAGCAAATGCATTAAACTGTGAATGCTTTATAATCGACCCACAATACCTGAAAGTCCAAAATGACGAACACACGGATCAGTGATTTTTTTTCCCGGGGAAAAAAATTGCTGATCCGTAAAAAATAAAAATAAAAAAATCTCCACCCCCTACTTAAATATACCAACTCCGAGATCGTACCACAGTGGAGGAAATGGCAAAGTACCAAAAACGGCTCAATTATTTTTTTCCCTAGGAAAAAAATAGCTGTTCCTTGCTTTCGGCATTTTGCCATTTCACTTAATCATGCTCGACAAAACAGCGTTCGCAAATTTAAGCATTTGCTTAAATAATAGTAACCCGTTAGGTACATATCAAAGGGGTCATCGCACTCAATGATAGGTATGATGAATGCCAAATACAGTGGAACAATGACTTTCTTGGATTTAGATGCCATACCTTTGTTTATAAGTTGCGCAACATAGAATGATTTCCTCACCACTGTAGACACGTGCTGATCAAAGGTTAGTTTACTATCTATGTGTGTCCCTAAGTCCCTGACTACTGGGTCAACTCTAAAGTGATAGTTACCAGGGATGGATGACTTCACAAAGGATTCTATTATGCAGTTCTTGGCATTTAGCTTTAGTCCATGGCTCTGACACCAGTTTGTCTGTGCCAGCCCCTCCTGGTGAACAATTGTGTCAGTGTGGGATTCAATGACAGCTCCTAATTTGCAATAATCTGCAAATTTGATCAGCCAGGGACCACTGACATTGATCTTGAATTCTGAGAAGTAAATGTCAAAAAGGAGCGGTCCAAGGACTGATCCCTGATGATCTCTACTTGTGACCGGCCTCTTTGTAGAGGTAGACTCCACAATTCTAACTTCCTGTGTCCTGTCTGTGAGCCAGTTGGCTATCCACTGGGTGACATACAAGTCTCTACCTAACCTCTTGAGTTTGTCGACAATGCTCGAGTGGGGTATTGTGTCAAATGCCTTGGCCAGGTCAAGGTAGACAGTGTGAATTTTTTTCCCCTCATCCATTGCTTTGGTGACCTTCTCAAAGAAGTCCCCCAGGTTAAGTAGGTATGATCTGCCCTTTACAAAACCAAACTTGGTTGGGTCCATTGTCTGGAGGTTTACTGTCTGATCATCTCCATGGCAAATCTTTCCATGGCTTTACATATAAGACTAGTGAGACTTATGGATCTGTAGTTTCCAGGGTCGGTAGATGGTCCACCTTTGTGCAGAGGGATGACTGTTGCCTTTCTCCATTCATGAGGCATGAAGCCTGTTTGGAGGCTACAGTTAAATAGTAATTCCAGAAGCCCTGACAGATCATGTTTCATGCTATTTATAAGGCATCCTGGAATACTGTCTGGGCCAATTAATGCAGTTAATGCAGCATTAAGGACCTGCTCCCTAGTGATAGTAGGGGGAGTTATATTTGATGATATTTCCTGTGGGAAGGTTGGGGGGGGGGGGTAGAAGTAAAGTTGGAGCTGAATTTATCAGGCAAGTGGTTTGCTATATCTTCTGGCTAGCTATAGGTGGCTCCATTTACAATGAGCTCTGCACACATCTGTGTATTCCCTTTGAGGTTGCGGATATAGCTAAAGAATGCTTTGTGGTTGTCCTTGGCCTGGGAGGCAAAACTTACCTCAAATTTGTCTTTTGTAGACTTTATTTGTCCTCTGATTTATTTGTTTAGTTTAATGAGGGTGCTTTTATCCTGCTGAGTGCTGTACCTCCTAATGTTTGCCATGATTTTCTTTCTCCCGTTATACATTTGATTGACTTTGTAATTCCACCTGGGTGGCTTGTTTTTTGAGTGAGTTCTGTATTTCTTCCTGGTTGGTACAGCTGCCTCTATGCAGCTACTAACATGTTTGTATAGGGTTTCTGCTAACAGTTCTGCATAGGCAGAAGTGCTCTCAGGGTATATAGTGGCTTGACATTTTGCCAGGTTCTCACTTAATAGCAGAAAGTTAGCCTTAGAATAGTTCCTGAATATTCCCAGTTTAGCTGGGGAGTCCAGGTTTTATTTTTACATCAAAGGAGACCATTTTGTGGTCTGACCTTACCAGGGAAGGAATTACAGTAGGGGGTGTGCAGCACTCTCCCATTTTAATGAGGACCAGATCCAGTATAGTTGCACCCCTGGTTGGTGTATTGACTATTTGGCCAACTAAATAAAAAATAGAAAAACAAACAAAACAAATCTTGCAGCCAGAAAAAATGCCGTACTTTTGAAACTAACATCTATTGTTAGCACTTTCGTCACCTTTCATTAAAGGAACTTTGTAATAGCTCAATTTACAATTGAAATAGTCCCAAGTTGATGACATCATGGACCTCACATTATCCAAATTCAGCAAGTATATAAGCAAATACATTCAGATTTCTTTGTGTATAAAAACTTTTTAAAACACAAACAAATTCTTCACTGATATTAATTACAACAAAAATGTCAAATATTAAATGCCCCCATAGAAATGTTTTTTTACTTGGTTAATGCTTTAGGTTTTAAAATACATTTCAGGGACCAAGAATCATTCAACCCAGGGTAGGAAAAGGCATTTACTCTCAGTTGACATAGCAACTCCCTCTCCTTGAGCCTTAAAGCCCAAGGCCCCCTCCTGGGATTTAGATCTATTTTCTCAATAACCATAAAAAGGAAAGTGTGGTTGGTGTGTTCCAAAATATGCTTGGACAAAGCATTGTTGTTGTCCTGCCTACTAATACTATACTGGTGCTCATATATCCTTTGTCTAAAGTGCCTCTCAGTCTTTCCTATGTAGAAAGAGGGGCACTGTTGGCACCTAGCTAAGTATATAACACCTGTTGTCCCACAGTCAAATGTTCCTTCTAAGGAATATTTAATATTCCCTATAGTAAATGAGGTAGAAGTTTCTATATGTTTACAAGAAGAACATCTTCCACATTTCTTCATCCCTTTGTTAGGAACATATGGGTTGACTTCTTTTTCAAGCAGTGTTTTTAGATTAGAGCCTTTTCTAAACGTCACCCTAGGTCCTGGCCCTAACTTGTTCCTAGCCATAGTGTCCTCGTTAATCATTACCCAGTTTTTATTTATAACCTCCCTCAGGAGTTTGGCATCACTTGAAAAGGTTGTTATAAAACTGATGTAATCTAAATTGTCCTTTCTATTAAAAAAGTGTTCTGCCAAGACCATTTGTTCGTCACCCCTTAAGGTTCCCCTATTTAAGATGGGCTTGAAATGTCCCATTTCCTTTTTCCTTCTAACCTCTATAACAATCTCATCCAATAAATCTATTGGGTATCCTCTCCTGGTGAACTTCCCCCACAAGTTTTTACACTCCACCTCAAAATTAGCATCTAGTATAATCATCCTTGCCGTCCTTACAAACTAGCCCTTTACAACAGCCCTCTTCTGGTGGTAAGGGTGATTACTGCTGTAGTGAAGGAAATCATTGGAGTACGTAAGTTTGCGGTATATTTTGGCAATATACCTACTATGTGTTATGTCCTTAACAAGCCAAGGCATTGTGAAAGGTAGATCATGCCTGCTCAACCTGGTTGACTTCTTTGAGTCAGTCACCAGAGTTGTGGATGAAGGTAAAGCAGTGCATACAGCCTACCTCAATCTGGCCAAGGCCTTTGATACCATTCCTCACTCAGGAATTATTGATAAACTCATCAAACTAGACATCAACCCCTATATCATTAGCTGGTTTGTAAATTGGCTCACAGACAGAACCCACAGTGTGAAAGAAGTGAACTCCAATTGAGACTGCAGACCAGTCACGATTGGAGTCCCACAGGGATCGATCCTGGCTCTTCTCCTGTTTGGCATCTACTTCTCAGAAGTCCAGGCCAACACGGAGGGGTTCTGACTGACCAAGTTCACAGACAACTGCAAGCTGGGAGTCATTATTATCTCCCCAAGTGATGCAGATATCCTACAGAAAGGCCTCACTGAGACCAATGACTGGTGTCAAAACCATGGCCTTAAGCTTAATGCCAAAAAATGCCTCGTAATCCCCTTTGGGAAAAACTCACTTCCCACTAATTACCACATTGATGGGAGCCCACTGCACACTGAATGTGTTATAAGAGATCTGGGGAAAGAGGTTGACAGCAAACTCTGCTTCAACCACCACATTGCCACTGTGGTCAGAAAGTCCTTCTATGTGGCACATCTCATTAACAAGGGTTTTGCATCCAGGAAGAAAGAGGTCATCATTTCTCTCTACTCTTCCCTCATTAGAAGATAGAGTATAATGCCTCACTTGACATGTACCTCACTAGACATCTACAACAGCTGGAGAGGCCACAAAAGTACCTCATGAAGAGGATCCTAGGCCTTAAATACATCTCCTACATGGACAGACTCAAAAAACTCCAGCTATTCTCTGTCTCATATCGTCTACTAAGAGGCAATCTCTGCTTGACTTACAAAGCAATGTCTGATCCAGCTCTGTTAAAAATGGTACATCTAAAGAAATCCCAATCCCTCCACACCATGCGCTCCAGCGACCTCAACCTCATTACCACAATCAACAGAACATGCTGAGGGGGACAGGTTCATAACCCAGATACTGCCCATGTTCCCATACATGTCAAGCAGAGCACCTCAGTGGACCTCTTCAAGAGAAATCTTGATGAGTGGATTGGAAATAGAAAGTTCACCCCGGGGATCACTCCAGTGGCTCTACTTGATAGATGTACTGGGAACTAACGTCAGGTGGCACAATGCCAGGGCACTTCAATGGGCTAGGCTTGTAAAGGTTCCAGGACCATTAGCCTAGTACACACCTATGAACCTACGAACCTATAAGTGCATTGTCCTGTTTGACCAGCCTTGAAGTATATTTATTTTTGATGTAAATAGTGGCACCTCCACCTTTAGTCCCTGCCTATGAAGCAGCTGATCTAGATGTGTGAAGGCATTATAACCCTGCACTGTTGGTGTACTGTCCATGGCTTTAAGCCGTGTCATTGACACCGCACAGACATAAGCATTCTCTAGGGTAAAGAGAGCTTCCAGGGAGTGGAGTTTGTTGTTTACGGTCCTAGCACTGAGCAGTAATACCTTTAGATTTTCTTGGTTTCGATTTGCTATGTCAGAAGTAATTTCAGTTTGGTATTGCCTAAAAAGGCACTATGGGGGAAGACAACATTTTAGCTAATATTCGGAAGCCTAGGTGGGAGAGGTGCAGACCATCCTTGGCAAAGCAGTGTGGCCTGTTGACCATCTCCTTCCATGGTAACAAATATTGTGCCCCCTTAGAATGACACCTGAAACTAAGCCAATTATTAAAGTTGAATCATCTTTTGTTCGTATTGTGGCATCATCCTTGGAGAAGGTAAAATGCTGCTCAATGCTAGGCCCATACTAGCCTAAGACACATATTCCAAAAGCTCTGTGATGTCTCTCTTCATATAGTCTAAGGAGGTATGTCTCAGGTCATTTACTCCCACATGGACTATGACTGAATCATATTGGTAATTGTGATCCAATGACCTGAGTGCATGTGTAATGTGGCGGATCCTAGCCCCTGATAATCAACTGACCGCAACATTCTCTTTACTCAGCCTGGTGAGGGGGACATCAGCATGTCTCACAATGGAGTCTCCAATAACTACAATGTTGGATTGTGTCGTAACTTGCCTTATGAGCTTAGAGGTAGTAGCTCCATGAGATGTATCTCTATGTGTTGATGTGGGTGTTGTTTTGAAAGAGTGCATTTGGCACTGCTGAAGGTATTTGTTATGTGTGCTTCATCTAGGTGGTCTTTGTGCTATAGAAAGGTAACATGTAAGTGCTTCAGTATATGTGGGTCTATATGTCTGCTTTGAATTGTGCTTGATGGGTGCAGCATGTGTACTACTGACAACCTTATTGACATTAGGAACACTTTTATGTGTGAGCTTTGCCTCCAGTGACATTGTATAAATACATCTCTCAAAAACTGTATCAGTTTGTTTGAGAATTAACTGGTCATCAGTAAACATGAGGCACTTTCTATGCTGCCTCAGGATGCCCATATCCACCAAGCTGGTAATGGAGACAGTGGGAAACTTCATATCCATGGCAATAGACCCTTTTTTATTGATTAGACTGTTGAAGTGAGAATATCAATCACTGTCAGGAGTATCCAGTTTGCAGTGTTTACAGTGCTTGTCACTGC
The DNA here is from genome assembly GCF_019279795.1 of Protopterus annectens. Taxonomy (NCBI): domain Eukaryota; kingdom Metazoa; phylum Chordata; order Ceratodontiformes; family Protopteridae; genus Protopterus; species Protopterus annectens. Next base: position 348,352,700 of record NC_056745.1, on the reverse strand, counting down.
AATCTAGTTGTCATGTGTGCAGCTTGATATTGGAGAAATTTCAATTGTGCTTTTACAGGAAAAATGTCACTCAGGATGTCTGAGTCTGCACACAGTACTGCCAAACACTTGAGGGGAAACTAATACGTACACCCTGAAAATTTAAGGATGAAGTATTTAGGCAGATATTTATTTATTTTTATTTTATTTATTTATAGTTGATTTACCAGGATTGTCCATTGGGTCCAAAGTACCCGTTTTCAATGGAGTCCTGGGGAGAAAAGCTCCAATAATAAAGATACAAAGATTACAAAAATTACAAAAGTTCACATTTAACACTTACAATCATGTTAAAACATATTATCAAAAGTAACAGTAAGCAAAACTATAACAAGGTTTACACTTTAATCATTTACAACCGTGTTTAAACAGGTTGTCAGAAGCAGTAGTAACAAATACTAAAACAGTGGCTGATGCAGGTAGTAGATTGTGGGTTCATGACAAAAACAGTGGAACAGGTGGTTACAAGGCAAAGAATCTAAGGTTTAAGCAGCTGCATGAAGAATACTTTAGTTACATTATGCGTGACAAGCATAGCATCGCTGTAGTAAAATATGTAGATATTCTGAAGAGAGAAAGAAATTAAGCAGTACTTACTAAAAACAAAGTATTTGCTTGTCAAGAATGATGAAAAGAGGGGAGTCGCATTAATGGCTACTGCCTGGCTCCTGTAAATGCTGGTCTCACCATAGCTTTATTCTGTTTGGATTCGATACTCCTTTGCTTCTTCTCTCACCAGAAGCAAAATGTCAACACCAATCCCAAGAAGAGAAGCAAGCCACAGCCTGTTTGGTGATCCAGTCTTTTCCCAGTAGGTTTGTATCCTTTTTCTGGAAGATGCCTCAAATAGCAGTCAGACCAATCAGGTACATTAAGCACATACACTCATTCTCCAAACAGAAAGAGTCAGGAATCAATGCACTCTGCTTCTACTCTCACCAGGATCTGAATATAAGCACAGATTCCAAGCTGTCACCTATAAAGCAGTTATTAGGCTTTCTGGTGATTAGCAGTCTCCAGGAAATAACATCACTGTACTCCTTCTCTCATCAAGAGAAAACAGAAACACTAATCCCAAGATGACTACTGTGAGGCAGAATGTGGGTTCTCCAATAACTGGTGGTCTTGCAATAGATGCTTAAAGGTAAGATGAAAAAATGGTTTATCCTAAAAACTGCAGTGTGCACTAAGCAGTTAGATATACAAGTGGGTAACTTGACTAAAACATTTTAGTGGAGAGCCACTATTTTAAAAGAGCAAGATAGAATGATTGAAAGGGGGTGGGCACCTTTGTATTCTGGTACTATGGAATACAGTATGATGGCCAATAAATTTAAATAGTTGAAGGGGAGTGATTTCACAAAATGATAATTTTGTGCTTACTCACACCAACCAGTAAAAGCAGAGAAATAATGACATATATGATCAAATTAAAATAAGGGGCAGGCAGCAAGAAAGACAGTTGTGTTCAAGAACACAACAGTAACAGGGTAGGAGGGTGGGAAAATGTTCTGTCTGGCTCACAAGAGACAGAGCTGTGGTCTCTTTTTAAGTTGCAATATGCAGCTAAAAGCAGAATACAAGTAAAACACAGTGTAAAGAAAACAAATCACAATATACAAAATGGAAAAGGCAATAAAGTAATTGAAAATACGAGAGAGAAAAAGCAAACTAACCTTTCCCTCACAGAAAACTGTGGCAGAGTCTGGGTGAGCCTTTCCAGTAAAACCAAATCGCCAAAGGGCCTGTGGCCTGCTTCCCATCTTGTGATTGGTGCTACTGTTTTCCTTCTGGTGAGAGGAGAAATAAAGGAACATTGTATCTCTGCAGCGTGAAGTTGTGAGACCAGCACTAGTAGTAGCCATGCAAGAGTCATTCAGGCAAATCTCTTTTCATCATTCTTGGAAAAACTAATTCATTCTTTTCAGTAAATACTGATTGATTTTCTACTGTCTAACTGAACTTCAGAATATCTTCTTAAATCCTTCATCAGTAAATCATTCAGATCTACTTATTAGTTTCCCCTCAAGTGCTTGGCAGTGCCCTGTATGGACACAGACACTGTGAGTTGATATTATTCCTGTAAAAGCACCTTTGAGATTTCACCAATACCTAGTTGCACACAGGGCAACTAGTTTTCAATGAAAAGTACTGCCTCAGAGTTGCAAACCAGATACTCTTGTCATTACTTTATATTCTTACTGCAACCGTCTAATGAATAAGAAAGGACTGTTGCCATGGATATGAACTTTCCCATTATTTCCATTACCAGCTTGGTGGATATGGCCATCTTGAGGCAATGTAGAAATTTACTGACAACCAGTTAATTTTCAAACTAACTGATATGGTATGTGAAAGATGTATTTTATTTCTGAAGAAGTTCACGATAATAAATGTGGATGAAAGCGCTAAAAGAAGGATTTACAAGTGTTTTCTTTTGCAGCTGATTTGGTTTCTAGCCTGGTTTAACCCATTTTACAGTTTTGTTTGTTCAACGTTCTTTGAATGTATTTACACAATGTCACTGGAGGCAAAGCTCTCAGATAACATTACTCCGAATGTCAATAAGGTTGTCAGTAGTACACATGCTGCACTCACCACACACAGTTAAAAGCAGATACATAAGCCCACATATGTCAAGGCACTTAACTGTAACCTTCCTAAACCCCAAAGACCTCCTGCATGAACTACAAATAACAAATACCCTCAGCAGCCCAGAAACCACTCTTTCAAAACAAGACCCTCATCAACAAACACAGCCACATCTCATGGAGCCTCTGCTTCTAAGCCCATAAGGCAAGCCACCACACAATCCAACATTCTAGTCATTGGAGACTCCATTGTGAGACATACTTATGTCCCTTTCACCAGGCTGAGTAAGGAGAAAGTCATTGTAAGTTGCTTATCAGGGTGCCAGAATCCACAACATTATGCATGCACATAGATCATTGGACCACAGATACCAGTATGACTCAGTCATAGTCCATGTGGCTGTAAATGACCTGAGACATACTTCCCTAGACTAGATGAAGAGAGACATTATTGAGCTCTTGGAATATGTGTCCTAGGCTGGTATGAGCCTAGTATTGAGCGGAATTATGCCTTCTGCAATGATGATTTAACAAAACAAACAGAAAATGAATGACTTTAATAATTGGTTTTGTTTGTGGTGTCATTCTAAGGGGATGCAATATTTGTCAGCATGGAAGGAGATGGGCAACAGACTACACTGCTTTGCTTGAGTTGGTCTGCACCTCTCCATTCTAGGCTTTCGAATATTAGCTAAAACATTGTCCTCACTCATAATGCCTTTTTAGGCAATGACTTACTGGAAACTTTTCCAACATAGCAAATCAAAACCAAGAAAATCTAACGGTATTACTGTTCAATGCTCAGAGTCTAAACAAAAGGCTCCACTCCCTACAAGCTCTCTTCATCCTTGAGAATACTGACTTCTGTGCCATCACTGAGACTTGGTTTAAAGCTGCGGAGAGCAGACTGCAGTGCAGGAATATAATGGCTTCCACACATTTAGACCAGTCACTATACAGGCGGTGACTAAAGGTGGAAATGTCTCAGTTTACATCACTAATAAATGTATCTCAAAACTGGTCAAATAGGACAATGCACTTGAGCTTCTGCACTTTCAAATCACCATAGGCAAAATCCCATATCACTTCTTTGCAAGCTATAGCTCCCACTCTATGACCCAGGAACCCCATTGCATGTATTTAAACTTACTGGAAACACTCACCATCTAACCCAATACCATACTTATGGGCAAATTTAGCTATCTCACTATTAGCTGGGAATCATATACAACACCAAATGTACAGGCACAGGGATTCCTAGAATTTATAAACACAAACTCCCTGAACAATATCATCAATACACCAACCAGTAGTACAAACATACTGGATCTGATCCACTCTGATATGGGAGAGTGCTGCACACCCCCTAGTGTAACGTCTTTTCTGGTAAGGTCAAAACACAAAATGGTCTCCTTTGAAGTAAAAATGAAACCTGGAGCACCAGCTCTCCCTGGAATATTCAGGAACTACTCTAAGGCTAACTTCCTACTATTATGTGATAGCTTGGCAAAAGTTCAAGTCCCTGTAAACCCAAGGAACACTAATGTCTAGGTGGAAATGTTCACAGAAACACTATACAAGAATGTTAATAGCTACATAGCAGCAGCAGTCCCCACCAGAAAGAAGTACAGTACTAACTCACAATACAATATCACACCCTCTGGAAATGCTATGGGATTTTAGCCTTCAAACAAGATTTGTGTCTCATGAACAGAGAAGAACAACAGTCTTCCCTCAGCAGAAGGGTGGGCCATCTGCAGACCTTGAAAATTACAGACACATAAATCTCAGTAGTTTCATATGCAAAGCAATGGAAACAATTATCATGGAAATGATCAATGACAGACATTGGACCAAATCCAGCTTAATTTTGTCAAAGGCAGGTCATGCCTACTTAGCCTGTTGAACTTCTTTGAGAAGGTCACCAAAGCAATATATGAGGGCAAAATGCTTTACACTGCCTACTTTGACCTGGTCAAGGCATTTAACACAATGCCCAACTCAGGTATTGTTGACAAACTCAAGAAGTTATGACCTTATGTTACCAAGTGGATAGCCAGCTTGCTCACAGACAGGAAACAGGAAGCTAGAATTGAAGAGTACAAGCAGATTCCCTCAGGGCTGCTCCTTTTGGGTATTTATTTCTCTGAAGTTAACACCAATGTCAATGGTCTCTGGCTGACTACATTTTTAGATGATTAAAAATTATGAACAGTCATAGAATCCCCCATGGCAAAAATGTTCTCAAGGGAGAGCTGACACAGACAGATAGCTGATGCCAGAGCCACAGACTAAGAATAAATGCTACAAAATCATAATAGTATCCTTTGGGAAGTCATCCATGCATGGTACTTATCATATTGACAACACACCTCTAAGAGGTAACTCGGTAGTGAGAAACTTAGGAACACACATAGTCAGTAATCTAGCCTTTGACTATCAGATGTCTAGAGTAGTGAGAAAATCATTGTGTTTTGTGCAACTGATAAACAAATGTGTGGTGCCTAGGTCTAAGGAGGTCATTGTTCCACTGTATTTGGCATTCATCAGATCTATCATTGAGTACAATACCTCCTTTGGTAAGTACCTAACCAGGCACATTCAACAAACAGAACATTCACAAAGGTTCCTCAGTAAAAGAATACAGCGTGTAAGTAACATGTCCTGTTCAGACTGTCTCAAGGCTCTCAAATACATATCTATGCATTCTGTCTCCTATAAGCTGTTGAGAGGAGATCCATGCTTGGCATACAAGGTATTGTCAGACCCTACACTGATGGATCTGCATATCTGCAAAACAGACAAGACCAGAATTGCCCATTCTAAAGACATAAACCTTGCTTGTGATATAAATAGGGCATACTGGAGAGACAGGTATGTATCCCAGAGACTACCCCATCTCTGGAGCAGGTTCCCTTCCAAGTGAAGCAGAGTTCCTTCCTAACACAGTTGAAGTACAACTTGGACATTTGGGTGGGGAACAAGAAATTCATCCCTGTGTTGGCACCTATGTCACTAATGGCCACAAGCAGCTTGTTCATAGGTTCATAGGTTCATACTAGGCTATCTGCCCTGGGGCAATTGTTAATGGTTCTTCTTAAAGGCCCCTGTTTGTAAATGTTTTATCTCCCAATCCCCTAGGTGAATTACACTTATCAAGGGTACCAGAACTTGTCAGAGATTTGGGATACATGTATAGGCTTAAAAAGGCCCCAGTGGTTGTTAGCCTATTACACACCTATGAAGCTATGAAGCTATAGCCAAGACAAACTAATCATTTACAACCAAATATATAATGCCGTCAAATTCAGTAAAGGAACATTTTATTGAGTTTCTAAAACAATACAGTTGGAACATGTTAAAATCCCTGTCATCTTCCTGAAAACTCTCAGTAATTTAGCTCCAGTATGTACCAAAAGAGTTAAATCCATTCCAGCACCATGGCTTACTAGGGAAACAAAAAAATATGAATCAAAGAGACAAAGCCTGGAAATACTGGTACACAAACAGATCACAACCACATTTCATGCATTTACATACCTTAGAAACCTAACAAAGCACACATCAAACTTGACAAATCTTTTATGCAAGTCTTCAATACAAACATCAAAACAATTCAAAGTTTCTGCTCAGCTCTAAACAAGCTGTTACATCCAAGTCAAACTACTACACCTTTCCCATCAGCTACCAATACCATAGATTCTTTTCCCTCGCAGTTCAGCTCCTACTTTATTCAAACAATACAGTCAGGAAATAACAATAACAAAACAGTGTAAGAAACGTCTCTGTGTGGAAGATTTTCAGTCCATATATTTCTAGTTAATCACTGTATATTAATCAGATCAGACAATAGTAGTAGAAGTAGCGAATGTAAACTCGTCAAGTCAAAAAGTAATAATAGAAAATATATAATTCTACAGCATTACTAAGTATTCGAAAGTATTCGAAAGTAATCCAAGCAAGGCAGGCAGTCTGTTTCCTGTCGAAAATCCTTTATTAAGTACACAGACAAGCGATCCAAGTAAAACAAAAATAGAGTAATAATTTCCTCACAAGCTTTCTAAATATATATATATATATATATATACTTTTTATCAGGCATGGGAGTGGTTTATTGTGCTGTAAAACAAAGTGTTATTGGTACACATGTTAAATTCACATCCCTTCCCCCATCAGTGTGACATTCGAGCTGGTCCTGCCCTACCTAGTAGCTGTCATAATAATATATAGCCCTAATGTACTTTAATGGTACATCTTATTTAACCAGATTATTAAGTCTGTGATTTTATACAAGGCAATATACTACATGGCTGGAAATATATCAACCTTAGTTCATTTTGCGATCAAAAATTATATATAAATATATACATATACATTTTGCATGCAAAAATCAGTTTCTATTTTCATAACCTATTGTTAACAAAGATCGCTTTCGTCCTTCTAGACTTCTTCAGGTCTGTGTACAAGAACCCTAAAAACCTATATAATTGTATAATTAGTATTGTTATTACCATCATTTTGAATAAAGTGGAAAAAAGAGAACCAGAAAAAAATAAAAATAAAAAATATATATATGTAGGATGATGGAAACAAAATATACACTTAAATTTCACAATATCTCTCTGTGCTTCCCCCTCTCTACCTAACCCATGTTCTGAACAGTTGCAGATATTTTACTTCAACTCTATATCTACTCCCACTGTAAGAAAGCTCTTGCTTAAGCTGAAATCAACCTCTCTATCTACTCAGCAGCTCCCAGCTGACTTCTTACAACTGGCTAACAATGTTATAACGTTTCCATTTCCATCCTGATGAATAAGTTCATATCAGAAAAAATATGTCCCATCCACTTGGAAACAATCCTTTATTATACCACTTCACAAAGGAGCTGCATCCAAAGGAATGTAACTACAGGGCTGTTGCAATCCTATCTCCTTTGTAAACAATACTAGAAAAGTGCATCTATTCACAGCTGATGTACCACCTTAGCTCACACTTTATCTCTATAACCCAGCATGGATTCAGACCCCCACCACAGTACAACTGGACTCCTTTTAAACAAACTAGTATCCACCATGTTCTTAGATCTGTCAAAAGCATTTGATGCTGTGTCACTCCACTGCCTTCTCAATGAACCTGCTTATGTTGGTCTCTCCCATCCCTTCTTTCATGGTTCCTTAGCTCTCTAACTGAAAGTCAGCAAGTAGTCAAATGGCAACAAAATTTCTCATGCTTTATACCAAGTCACCATCAGAGTGCTTCAAAGATCATACTAAGACCCTTTCTCGTCAACATCTTCATTAAAAAGCTTCATACCACCATCTGACCTACTAGTATAATACAATACATTAACTATACAACTGTAATATGTGCAACTCCATCCATATCCAAATTCCAAGAGAGCACTCAGACCTTTTCTCCATGGTTGAATCCAGGCTAAAAAAATCACAACCTACTACTTAATCCCAATAAAACAAAACTGATGCTCTTTACCCAAAAAATACTACCTTAGTTGAAAGCAATCCATTAACACAGCATATCCTTTAATCCATTAAAAAAACACATCAGAAATTAATCTCGTTCTATAAGGACAAGCAATACTCATAGACAAATCAAGAAAAATACTAACTTCAACCTACCTAATACCATCCATCCTATGTGCTCCCCTGTCCTCACATATATGCCACATGTAAAAGCAAACCTGCATCTTACTTCAATAAGGTAGCAACATTTAGCTTTTATAAAGGACGCACCACTTTCTTGCCCTAAAACAGCTCATCTAGCTTGAGCTATCAAACTATCTAACCTACTCACGGTGAATAACAGCATTTAATCATATTCTTTAATGCCCAGCACTAGTGGATACCCTGACATATTACTCCCCATTCAGGGATCTCTGTAAAGGTGAACCATTCCTACTACTTACAAAAAAGGCATGCAACTCAGCAGAGGACTCCATGTATTTGCATACTACACCTCAGAGCTCTGGAATGCCATCCCTACTTAAATAAAATTGTAAAACAAACCCGCAAACTTCAAGATACTGCTTAAGCAACATCTCAGTTGATCTTAGCTATGTTTCAGTTCCTCATCCAAATAAAGATCTCACCTCAAACTGCACCAAGGCCCACCTTCACACTAACCCTAATAATCTACATTCTCCTGTACAACTGCAACTTTAAGACCTCTAACCATCCCTAACTTATAATGTAAATCTAGACTTTTTCTTATAATCTCTCGGACTTTCAATCTAATGTTTTTCTTCCTGTTATCCGTCTTTTATATTTAACCCAGCTCTCATAATATGAGTAAATGACTTCTTTTTTTTTCTTCTCCTCCCCATTATTTTATCTACAATTTTAATACAACTATAAGCCACCTCAAAGCCCACTGAACACTATCAACCGAGGCATAAACCCTACTAGAGGGTTTAGTACATAGGTGGTTTACTGGAACTTCAATTTTACAATTATTAATTTCTTACATTCATATCCTATAATTCTCTGATAACTTCATCATGTTCTTCTGCTATGTACCTAAAAACATAATGTAATATAACATCCAAGTGAAACTGTATAAGGAGTGTAACTTTCTATATGTGATTTTGCTGGAGCTTTTCTCCCTGCATACATACATACATACATACATGCATACGTACATACATACTGGAAAACTGTTCACAAGCTATTGCTTTAAACCTTGAGATACATAAGTGAGTAACGGAAATTGAATTGCTCAAATGTTTGAATGCTGCTAGATAATCTGCACTATGTATGAAATATAGGCTTCATACTGCTGAGCTACACTGTGATACAAAAAGCACACCCCTCCTCACTTTGACACTTCCCATCCTTCCAAAAGTCACTAAACAGTCATTACATATTTTTTTATTTGACCATCACAGCAATACTTCTAAAGGAGATCAGTGCATACTTACTACCCTAGAAAAAGTTCTGTAATGCAAAATCCAGGAGTATTTCTAAGGTTAGAGACTCTCAAAATGATGAGTAATGTCACAAGAAAGCATCATACCTCTCAAGTTAGATTTTTGCTGAATGTCCAGGTTTTTGCCTCAGATCTTTAGCCAGTCCTTATAAATTTTGTAGTTATCTGCCAAATCATTAAAAAACTGAATTCCCTAAATAATGGCATATATTTGAGTTTCACACTCCATTTCCTTCAGAAAATGCATGGTAATACAAAACCTGTTATTCTAGCAACTTTCTAAGTTTATAAGACCAATATTGAAAAACAGATGCTTATTTTGCCCCCCCCCCCCCCCCCAATTATTTTTGGCTTTGACCAGATTTCTTGCTCATAGAGGTTGAGAGGTATGGAAAGCATGCTCAGAGTTATGGAAAGTGTGCTGAAAATTTCCCCACTTGGATTTGGCAATGGGTGGTACAATAGTACAACAGTTTGCTTTTCTTACATAAAATGCTTGATTTTTCCATTTTATTATCAACTTGCAGCTTCTGTCTGCATTCTGCATATGGTTGCATGTAAATAAACTGACATTCTTCCAAATTAGGCAGGCACTTTTGTGCCTTGCGTAAATGAGTGTGTATATGTGTGTGGATTTATGTGCTTAAGCAATGGTCTACTGCCCTGTCCAGAATACCTCTCTACTTGTACCCCTTGGATACTGGGATAAAGTCTACTGAAGTGGACTAAGCAGGTAATCTGTAAACAAATCAGCAAGACAAAGAATAATGCTGTACTTGCATTTACTTTGCTTATGAGCCAGCAGATTCCAAACATTTGATAAAATCAACATCTGTGTCTGCCAAGTTTTGCTTTTCTTGTATGTTATTCTGCAGCATGGCATTGTGACTCGTGCAATAACTGAATAGTTTTACCATACAGAGCTGCAAATCTCTGAGGCACAACGTTTAATGAGGAATCACTTATACTGTGCAAACTGAGGTTAGCAGAGTTCAGACCTTAAGTTCTACCTTATTCAGTGTTTGGTGTTCAGATATGATCTCACAATTCCACAGTGAACCTGGGTATTTCAAAAGTTAAAGTTAGATGAATGATTTTAGGTCTTACCCCAAAAATTATCATACAACATATTGGCTTAATATTCTTTGTGTTATGATATGTTTAAAATTGATGTGAATTTTCTCCAGTTCTCAACAGTTTCAATCAGTATTTAACTATGTAATGTTATCATAAATTTGACTCAGGCTTCCCTTTCTGTTTTCTAATCCTTCAGCATAAAAACAATAGTCTTAGCTGTTTACTATAAATTTACATTGTTAAGGCATTAAGAACAATTTCTCTTTTCTCTACTAGACGCACATAAAGTATATATACATGCTAGACACCATTTAAAAAGATTGTGCAAGACACTGTAATGAGCTAACGTAAAAAAGACAACTATTAAAATATGAGATGTCCTTACAGTGGTTCTCAGCATTGAATGAAATATAGATGGAAAGCATTAACGGAATATGCATACACTTCCCGAGTCTGTGGAGATGGGAACTGTGCCATTCATTATGCTGTTTGGATGAGGCTCCTGGCAGGGGGTTCAGAATGTGCTGTAATAAGCAAGAACTGAACAGACTGGAACAGCTCAAATTCACTCTATTAAGTTGTATTACACAAACCACAAGTCCTAAAATGCATATTCATTTGGGATGTATACATTCACATAGTTTATTGCATGCTTTTTTTCTACAATCATAGATTAAATACTTTTTTAGGCTGCCAAAATGTTGACAGTGCAAGAAATGAATTATTTTTATAAAATTCATTTTAAACAGCGAAACTTATCTGGAGTAGTACAGAGATTGTTTCATCCATCAGTGCTGAACTACTTCATTTCTAGCTTTTGAACATGTTTAATGTAAAAACTTGACATTTCAGATTTCCTGACCCTGAAAATAAATACTGTGTTGCCTGGCAGTTTGCTCAGACATAGCTTCATCCTACAAATCATTCACTAGTTACACAGCAAGCATATGAGAATTCATTTTTATGTGTATCCTGCCCATGGTACAGAGCAGTAAAGTCATTACTGAGTCCCAAATAAGCTGTGTTCAACTAGAGGCATGGGAATTGTAGGGGCCATGGTGTGGGAGGATGTAAGTGAGCAGCCAATGTCAGCCTGCTCATCCTGGGCCTAGAATTGCAGCATTAAGAGCCTGGAAAGCTATATACTGTAAGAGCAATATCACTTGTTTGGGAGGTTGAGCATGTCCAGATGGGTGCATCCATCTTCAAAGTGTAGCAATTACACAGATCACAAGGCTGCTGCAGAGTTTTGAGGGTTAGAGCACATTTTCTGACCACAAATATCCTTACAAGGCTGCTATAGGGTGGTGAGGGTTAGAGCACACTTCCTTGTTGTTGTGTCTTTCGGCTTTTCCCAGTTAGGGGGTCACCAGAGTGGAACTCCTGTCCGCTAATGATTGGCAGTGGATTAGAGCACACTTCCTAATCATGAATATACTTGATGTCATCTCTGGGCCCAGATGTGGTTCAGGTTGAACCCCAGGAAAGTTAAGGTAGTTCTTGTAGACCCGGTGAATGAGGACAGGAGCTGGTAGGAATTGCGGTCAGTGGCAAAGTGGTGAAAATCATATGTTTGTGTGTGTGTGTGTGTGTGTGTGTGTGTGTGTGTGTGTGTGTGTGTGTGTGTGTGTGTGTGTGTTAGGAATTACTATATTTGTTATTTATTTAAATTTGTTGATCAGAGTACAGCAACATTTGAAAGGTCAGCCAGTGATTACGAGACAGCAAGAAATATGACTTTGTACAGAAACAAGTGAAATCCACGGTGGTGCAGCGGTAGCATTGTTGCCTCACAGCAAGAGGTTCTCCCATTTGATTCTCGGCTGGTGTGCGGGGAGTGCCTTCTGTGTGGAGTCTGCATGTCCTCCCCGCGGTTGGATGGGCATTCGTAAGACATGCATAAATGGGCGTGCCTTGGTTGAACGTCGAGCTGGCACCTCGGTGTTCGTGAAAATGTACTGCCAATCATTAGTGGACCAGAGTTCCAGTGTGGCGACTCCTAACCGGGAAAAGCCAAAAGACAAACAACAACAACAAAAGCAAGTTAACAATGTGGCAAAGTGTAAGAACTTGGTAACCTCTTTTCATTCATTTTATACTTTTATTCTCATTAATCTTCTTTGCCTTCCAAATGCTGTTACCTTATCTGCTTACCCTCCCTCTCCTGCTTCTCTCTTACCTCACCTCATATCCACTTCATCTCCATCCAACATTAACTCACTACATTATTTGCACTGATACACAACACTGTTCTCAAATATCTCCCACTTTCATCCTAACAACTAACTTTTATATTCCCAAAATCAAAATCTCACCACTCCACTTATCATATCCTAAAACTAATTTAAGACAACATACACTTCATTTATTCAAATATAGTTTTCTTTATCCTTGTAATACTCTACATCTGTCTGGTGACATTCATCCAGATTCTGGTCCCCACTGCACTTCCCTTCTATCCATCCCATCTCACTGTATATAGGTTCATAGGTTCATATGTTGGTACTAGGCTATCGGCCCTAGGGCCTATACAAGCCTAGCCATAACAATTCCCTGGATATTTCTTCCCACAATATTTACTTCTCTGGACCCCTGTCTAGCAGGGCAACTGACATGATCCCCGGGGTGAATTTCCTATCTCCCATCCAATCATCAAGGGTCCTTTTGAAGTGGGCCAAGGAGGCGGTCTGCTTGACATGTATGGGCAGTCTATTCCAGAGTATGGGGAGTCTCTTGGTCAGGAACCTATCCCTCCAGCATGTTTTGTTCATTGTGATAAAAAGGTTTAGATCCCTGGAGTGTGTGGCTGTGAGGGATTGGGATTTCTTTAAGTGGAGCATGTCCAACAGCTCAGGGTTTGACATGGCCTTGTATGTTAAGCAGAGATCGTCTCTGAGTAGACGATATGCCACAGAGTATAGCTGGAGTTTTTTTAGACAGTCAGCATATGACATCTGCTTTAGGTCTGTGATTCTTTTAGTGAGGAATTCCTGTGGCCTTTCTGGCTGTTGCAGATGTCTTGTGAGGTACATAGCAAATTGGGCATTATACTCTATAATGGGTCTAATGAGGGATGAGTTCAGTGGGACAATGACCTCCTTTTTTCAGGATGAAAAGCCCTTATTGATGAGGTGTGCCACACAGAAGGATTTCCTGACTGTTGTGGCGATGTGGTTATGGAAAGTGAGACCACTGTCCACCTGTGTCCCTAAGTCTCTCATCACACTTTTGATGTTTAGTGTACTGCCACCTATGTGGTAATTCATGGGTACATGTTTTTTTTCCAAAGGTGATAACTATACATTTCTTGGCATTAAGCTTGAGCCCATGGCTCTGGCACCAGGCATCTGTTTCTGTAAGGCCCTTTTGTAGAATATCCACATCTTTTGGGGATTCAATAATGGCTCCCAGTTTGCAGTCATCTGTGGAATTTGTTAGCCAGAGTCCCTTAGTGTTGGCCTGTACTTCAGAGAAGTAGATGCCAAACAAGAGTGGTCCCAGGACTGAACCCTGAGGTACTCCACTTGTCACTTATCTGGAGGAGGATTTGGAGTATGCTACTTTTACAGTCTGGGTTCTGTCAATAAGCCAGTTGGCAACCCATCAAGTGACGTAGGGATTTATGCCCAGCTTAGTATGTTTATCTATGGTTCCAGAGTGGGGGATGGTGTCAAAGGCCTTGCCGGGGTCCAGATAGGCTGTGTGGACCTCCTTACCCTCGTCCACAGCTCTGAAGACTGATTCAAAGAAGTCAATCCGGTTCAGGAGACAAGATTGGCCCTTCACAAACCCAAACTGGGTGGAGTCCAGTGTTTGAAGGTTGCCAATGTCTTTGTTTATAAATTCGATGATAATGCGTTCCATGCCCTTGCAGATCAGGCTTATCAGACTGATGGGACAGTAGTTCCCTGGATCCAAGGTGGATCCCCCCTTGTAGAATGGGATAACTGTAGCTGTGCACCACACAGTAGGCACGAAGCCTGAGGTAGGGCTATGATTAAACATGACACTTAGGCGAGGTGCCAGTTCATTTTGTAGTTCATGTAGTACACAGCCTGGGATGTCATCTGATCCCATGGATTCTGTATTCTTAGCTTTGGAGAGTGCGATTTCTACCTGTGTGGCCGTGATTACCAAAATTTGGCAATCTTTTGGTATTGAGATGGGTCTTTTAGGGGGTGAGAGTGGGGTGAAGTTGGCACCAAATTGATCTGCCAGGGTATTGGCAATATCCTTGGAATCAGTACATTTAATGCCATTCTGTTGAAGCTCAGAGCCGATCTGAGAATTGCCATTTAGATTCTTGACATAACTATAGAATGCCTTGTGGCTGTCTTTGGAATCTTTGGCAATTTTATTTTCGTAACTAGCTTTTGAGGATTTTATGAGGGATCTCAGCTTCTTACTGAGGCTGGTGAGGGAGTTTCGTGCATCCTGGGATTTTCATCTTTTCTGCAACAGTTTCTTCCTTCTGTTGTGTAGTTTGTTTATAGTGGGGGGACCACCAGATTGGCTTCCTTTTTTTGGAGGAGAGCATCCTGGTTCTATTTGGGATGGCACAATTCATGCACGAGTGGATGTGCTTGTACAGTGCCTTAGTGTAAGATTCTGCAGTTGAACTTTCAGATCCCGTCTGCATGGGTTTCATGAAGTTTGTCACTTCTGACTTCAATAGCATGAAGTTGGCTTTGGAGAAGTTTTTTAAGGAGGTTTCCTTACTGGGGCTGGGAGTGGGATCTGGATGTCAAGGGTGATTTGCTTATGGTCAGACCTGACCAATGAGGGGGTGACCACTGGTGTGGAGCATCTATCTCCCATGTTGGTAATGACTAGATCTAGGATATTGGAGCCCCTGGTGGGACAATGGATTAGTTGATCCAGGGCATTGGAATTTATGAATTCCAAGAACCGTTGGGAAAAGGAGTTGGTACCCGAGTAGTTTTCCCAGTTAATGGCAGGGTAGTTGAAATCGCCAAGTATTAGGGTGTTTGGTTGTATCTTAATATTTTCCAGTATGTTTAGAAAGGTGTAGTGAGAATCTTGGGGCATGGTGGGGGATCTGTAGCAAGCTACAATTTGGATTGCAGTGTTACCTTGTGTTAGTTGCACCTGGAGAATTTCAGATGCATTGTGTTGGGCAACTAGCCTGGAGGTGTGAATATCCTTGGTGAATATGGACACTCCTCCATCTTTAGTGTTTCGGTCTTGGTTTTGTGGTCAAAAAGTGGGGTAAGAGTTGTAGCCTGGTATTGCAGGAGTGCTCTCTGTTGCCTTGAACCAAGTCTCAGTTTCTGCACAGATATCAATGTTCTCCATTTTTAGGAGTGCCTTGAGATAGTGCATTTGAGGTTTAGACTTCTAGCATTGAGTAGCATTACCTTCAGATTTTGCATGCTTGATCTGTTACAGTGGTGGTTTTGTCCTTTGATCCTTGCCTAAAAAAGGCACTATAGGGGTGGCAAGAGCTTTAGCCAGTAACCTAAATCCCAGAGGTGACAGGTGCAGGCCATCTCTGGCAAAGCATCATGGTTTGTCGATCATGTCTTCCCAGGCAGACAGATACTGGATCCCCTTTGAATGACACCAGACGTTTAGCCAATTGTTGAAGTAAATCATTTTGTCCTTATACTGTGGTATCATTCTGGGCAAAAGCAGGATGCTACTCAGGGCTAGGGTCATACCTGCCTGGGCCACATGATCCGAGAGCTCTTCCATGTCTCTTTTCATGTAGTCCAGGGAGGTACATCTCAAGTCATTCACTCCAGCATGGACAATGACAGAGTCATATTTGTACTTGTTGTGGAGTGATTTGAGTGCCTGCATTATGGGGCAGATCCTGGCACCCGACAGGCAGCTGACTGTAATTTTCTCCTTGTTCAGCCTGGTGAGTGGGACATCAGTGTGTCTGACTATAGAGTCACCTATGACTAAAGTGTTAGGCACATTGTCTTGCCTTAGGGGCTGTTGTTGGGTGGCATACTGGTGTTGTGAGCTATGTGTCACTTTGGTTGTGACTGGTATTTGTTTGCAGTTCATCTTCAGAGGTCCTTGTTGCTTGGGCAGGTTAATGTTAAGGGCCTCCGCATATGTGGGTTTAGTGTTGCTATGTGTGGGTGTTGATGGTGTGGGTTTTGAAGGGCTATGAGTTGCTTGAGATGTAGTGCAGGTGTTAACCTTCTCCTCTTGACTATCTAGCAAATCTTGGCTGGAGAGAAATTTGCTTCCAGTTTGGCTATGTAAGTGTATCTCTCGCAGATTGTAGTGTTGAGTGGTACAAAGCATCTGTCCTTATATTCCATCAAAATTCATAGTATTGTCAATAAAACTAGTGAGTTTCATTCCTGGGTAGCTCAATACTCTCCTAGCATAATAACTATCTCTGAAACCTGGCTGAAACCACACATTTCTGATAAGGAATTTCTCCGCCCAGGCTATAACATCCTTTATCTGGACAGAACAACCAAAAAAGGAGGAGCTGTTGCTATAGTGTACGCTTAACAATCTCATCCTATCTTCCTTGACTACTATTCCTAGTTCCTTCCATCATGCTGAATTGTTAACAGCAAACTGTAAGCTCAACAAACATAAAACCTTAACTATTGCTGCTATATACATACCACTAGGAAATAATATACCTCAACTAGAACAAATCTTGTCCTGGTTTTCCAACAACATACCTAATGAGACTGCCTTCCTCAGTGATGTAAATATTAACTAGCTATCTCTTAACTCCTCCTGTCCAAGCTCTAGTGTTAACTTTTATGGCTTCTTCCAGCTCATTTCTATTCCCACCCACTTTATCAAAAAAAGCAACTCTTCATTCATAACTGACTGGATTCTAGTCTCCAACGCTGATCTCTATCACAACCCTCAATCCTTACTCGATGCCATCAGTGATCACTCTCCTGTTTGTGTTCAGAGATTCACACCACATCTTCCTCAACCACATAAACTCATAGAATGCCATAAACTTCCCAATTTTCATTCTGACTCCCTGAACAATATTCTTTCATCTGTTAATTGGTCCTTCCTTTTAAATCTTCCTCTAGATGATGCCATCCAACAATTCACCACTATATTTCTTAACACTCTCAACTCCCTTTCCCCTCTTCAGACTAAAAGTGTCAAATTAGATGCTCCCCTTGGCTTACACAGTTTACACAATGACTAATAAAGAAACAAGATAGTGCCTGGAAACTTTGGACAAAGACTAAACTGCTCACTGATTACCAAACATATAAAGAACTATGTAACCTAACCAAAATACAACTTAACATAGACAAAAAAAAAATTCTATCAGAAACCCCAAACCAGTCAAAACAATAACCCCCAAAAATTCTGGAAGAGTGTCAGCCAAATCCTGCACCCTGGAATTCCCTCTACTCCCAACCCTTGCCTAATAATGCCTCACAAGAGACTGCATCCATCTTTAATCCCTTCTTCCTTGTCTCAATAAGCAAACTTATACAAACCCCTAACTCCACCCATCCCTCAAATACTCCCTTTCCTCCTCACCTTAGTGACTCCTTCTCACTCAAACCAATTCCTACAAATGACATTAAAAATCTTCTCCTTAAACTAAAAACCTGCTCTTCATCAGCTGACAACCTACCTCCATTCTACCTTAAGGCTGCTACTCAGTCTATTGCTTATCCCATTTCCATACTTATTAACCAGTCTATCAGAGAATGTCCTGTTCCTTCACTCTGGAAACAATTCTATACTATACCCCTTCACAAGGGCGGAAACTCCACCAACCTAGCCAACTACTGTTCTATAGCAATACTGTCTCCTCTTTCTAAAATCCTTGAGAAATGTGTACATAAGCAGATCCTTGACTATCGTATCAACCAAAATCTACTCATACCCTCACAACATGGCTTCTGACAACACCATAGCACTACAACTGCCCTCATTTCCTTTGTAAGCTATATCACCCAAGCCAGAGACAATAACAAGCTTGTATCCTGTCTCTTTCTTGATCTCTCCAAAGCCTTCAACACTGTTTCCCATCCTATTCTCATTTCTAAACTCTCTCATCTCAGTCTCTCTTTTCCTACCATTTCCTAGTTTCAAAGCTAACTCTCCAATAGACAACCAGCTGTTAATTGGCCCTCCCCCTCTCTCCCTTCCTCCCCATTACAAATGGTACCCTTCAAGGATCAATCCTTGTTCCCTTACTTTTCAACATTTTTATAAATCACCAGTACATTTCCTGCCCACAATCTTCCCTAATGCAGTACGCAGATGACTCCTCACCACTTCTGATAGCCTCCTCAACCTACAATCTCTTACACAAAAATCTTTCAACTTCATTGAAACTTGGCTCTCAAAGAATCAACTCTTACTCCACCCCAAAAAGACTAAACATCTACTTTTCCTCCCCAAATTGCTGTCTTAACACAAATCTTCATTCACCATTACATCCATAAATAATACAATCATTAAGGCTGAAATCCATACCAAACTGCTGGGTGCCACTATTAATTACCAACTAAAGTTTGATCTGCATGAATTCCACTGTATCAAAAAACTCATCAAAACTTGGTCTTTTATATAGAAATAAAATGTTTCTAACTATAAAGTCAAGTAAGACACTTGCCCATGCTTAACTCCTCCATAAACTTCTGTATAGTTCTCAAATGCTAATTAACTTACAATCTAATTTCCTCACTAAAGTTGAATCTACCTGCAATAAAGTAGCTAGATTTGCATGTAGCAACTCACCAAAGTCACATCACTGGCATGCTCTTAAGTCCCTAAACTGGTTAGAATTCCCTCACATTCTTCAGCTTTCTCAAGTCACCTTCATTCATTCCATAGTGCACAAACCCTCCTCCTGCCCTAACATTTCCTCTTTAGTCTCCCTGTACTCCCACCTTCATACCCTCAGAAACTCGG